>NC_088360.1:66659488-66711988 GCF_034508935.2 Berghia stephanieae | reverse complement strand
TACTACTACTACTACTACCACTACTATAACTACTACTACTACTATTACTACTACTACTACTAATATGTCTTTTATCTTCCATTATTTTCTGGTAAGTTCTGCTCCCTCAACGCTGATCTTTTCTTATCAATTGAATCACCCCACTGGAGCACCCTACCCACGCTAAGCTAACATTTCATTCATACTGCAACCACCATTGAGTACAGACGATACAAGTTATTTTTCATTATATTTTATTTGTTTTCCACGTTAATTTGTGTATTGTTGTACTGACGAAGGGTTTGTACCAGAAACGTCCATTGTCTGTTTTGTTCCCATATGAAGCCTCTCAATTTTCACTCTTTCATTAGTATTTTACGATCACTACTTCAGGCAGCCCCTACCGTTTTCTGTATTTATAAACATGATAAATAATTTGTTGAAGAGTGGTCTTGGTCTATAATTATCAAACAGTGAAATCTAGGACCAAGGTCCTCAAAGTAACAAGAGGGTGAATATTACCTTGTCTGCATAATCCTCTGAGTCCAACCAGTTACGAATAGTTTTCAGGGCAACTCTAGCAGCATTCAAATTAGGATAACCTGTTACAATAGAAGATATTTAATAATTGACAATGAACAATATTTCTATTGTACTATAACTAGCATAAGAATATATTGTCTATTAAGACTGAGTTTCAAAGATGAAGGAGTCACAATTAGTGTAAAGGTTCTTTTGAAAATTACATGTGTCGAGTAGTATGAAACATGATTCAATTAATCACTTGCTTAATATCTCACTCTTCACATGTCTATGAGGTTGTGGAAAAAGTTCCCTATTACATGAATATAATGACCTGTTCCTGCCACATCATTCCTCATCTAAATATAGACAAATAATTCATAAAATAGCAACAAAGTACAAATATTGCTGATTATAGTGTTGTTTATAATTTACAGTGGTTGACACTTTTAGGTTATGTGAAAGGTAAAACAAACAAAAAAGGGAAGATGATGGGATAGCCAAAAAGTCTAAGGGACAAAATTCAATTGTGCTTACAAGCATCCATGAAATAAAAGATGAAGAAACTGATTCAAATAGAAAAACAAAGTAGATACCAAGAGCAATCCATCTGTGTGTCCATTCAAGAAAATATAAAAAGTTCCACCAAGCCCGTGGTACAGGATTCCCTCCAATATACATTCAAATAGTTACACAAGACTTCAATAACTAAAATTTATAACACAATAAACTTGGCATCAGAAATAATGAAATACTATTCTCATTACACATATGCTCTTCCATCAAACTTAAGTGGTTGATTGATGAAATAATAGTATAGATCAATAATCAATGCTTATTTTAATGCCAAATTTAGTGCTTAATCATAACGTTATTTTATCATCATTTACGGAAATTGAGTCAAGACAGCATACTACAAACCATGTAAAAGCCAAGCAAATCTAAGCTCCGATTAAAATTAATAATTAATTATTCTTAAGCCCTATACATTCAAAGAAAAAATGAGATTGAGCCATGCACTGCTATCACACTCATGTCTTGAAAATGTAAATTGCTACTGTGTCTTGAAAATGTAAATCACTAATGTTGTCTTGAAAATGTAAATAAAATAAATTGAGGGTTGCTGTTTTGATTTTCTTGAGCAGGTCTCAAAGAAAGACAAATCTAAATGATGGCATGCTTAACTACAGCCAGAGAAATCAAGCATTTAGAATCGAGTTGACCAGTCTGCAATAAAATTGATACCAAGAATGACAAAATCAGCCTACAATTAACGGAGATTTAAATTATTCATAATATTATTTTTAATGTTTACAATAATCATCATCAGCCATTTTTCATCATCAAATTTGTAATTTTTGTCCGATTTTTATCAAACAAAGTGCAATGTCAATGGTTTCCACTCGCAAATTAAGTTGGATCCAAATTGCATTTTACAACTTATTTTGTTGACAAAATGATAAGAATTAAAGCTGAAAACAACCAGCGACACTGACAAGCCTGTCATTTCCTTCACTGCAATTGGATTTTACTTAGTGAGTCCAGTCTTGACTACTCTGCCCATGAATATTTGGCTGTTGTCAGTTTTTGTCAGGTTGAATCATGATTAACTCTTTAAGGTATTGACGACCAGTCACAGCGAAGTTTGAATAAATGGTCTTCAGTTCAAGTGGTCGCTTTAGAGAGGTATTTGCCCGATAAGATCACACCTTTAGATGGTCTTGGTCACGTCAGGGAGGTTTCGTTATATAGAGATAAAATATAGAGAAAAACTTCAATGGTGTTTACAGCGCTGGTGGTTATAAAGAGGCGGTCTCTAAGGAAGGTTTGACTGTACTTTTATTGGATTTGTATATTTGGAATGTGAGTAATCAGATAGTTACTTTACAATGCTGAATCAATTCATCCAAAATCTCTCCCTTGTCTTTTTTTCTTTCTTTTATTTTTTTTTTGGTGAAAACAGTTTATTTCGCACTGGATCCTTTCTTTGTTTGTTCTCCATTTCTATATCGCTCGTACTTTCATGTGTTGCCCACATTCAGTAAGACCTAGAAATTTGAAACAAAAGACAGGCTTGTCACTTCTACATACATAACAATATAATAAGAATTCCAAAACTGTGGAAAATGTTACTGCAAATACATTTGACAGTGACATGACCTCACTGCCAGTGCTTTCATATGTTCCTGACCCCAACAGTTATTGTAAGAGCGTAAGTCGACATACCTATACTGCGTTAATTCACCAGATGCATCTTTCATGTAAAATATATTGCAAATTTTCTGATTTTGGAACTAATCTCTTTGTTAGTATACCTCTTGCTTCTAAATTTGTGATGTGTGTGTATGGGGAGGGGGTTGCTTGTTTGTTGTAATATTTTATTATGATTTTTCTGTACTAGCCTTCCATAAATAAATATATACAAATGGCTTGAAATAATGCAACAGATTATGGAATTGGGGGGAGGGGGGGTTAGAGGGCATAATTTACTGCTAATGGCATAATTTCACTATTTTGGACGCGCTCTTGTGGCATAATAATGAGAGGCAAAATGGTTTACTCCTGGACGGCGATAATCCATCAAACAAATGACTGATGCCAAACAGGAATCACCCTTGATGTCCAAAGTGAGAAAACTGAGGATTAACAATCTTGTCCAAGGAAATTAATCACAGCACCTGAAGTGGGGTTCGAACCTTGAATCACCCTTTACCACTCTGCCACCACAAACTATTTAAATGTAAAGAAGATCTTTTTAAATTCACTTAGGTGTAGATAATTTTTTCCCCAGAGTAAATGGCAAAAAATAACGTAGACGATACAAAAACCATTCCTTCCTTAACCTTAATGGCCCTAACCTCAATTCTCTCAGTTTAGGCCTGAGATACAAAAGCCACTCACCAAAGATCCCAGTTGATATACATGGAAACGCCTGGGTTGGAGCAAACAATAGGAAAAACATTTCAGATTAACATTTTATTTTCAAAATCCACATGCAATTATGAAAATTAAGATGTAAGTATATACATATTTCAATATTTTTCATGTTATTTCATTAATTTTCGATTAATAATGCAAAAATCTATGAGTATGAGTGGAGTAAAATCTAAAAACTTCCTGACATACTGATCAAATGTTTATTCCAGAGGTATGGAACTCAAATCACTTTCAAAGTTGATTTTCATAGGATTAAACAAAACGTTACAGCATAAAATGGAGAGAGAAAACTGAAAGTTGATTATCAAGAAAGAAAAAAACAACAACAAAAAAAAAAAGAATATTTTAAAAAATACAAAAAAATAAATAAATAAATAAATAAAATAAAAAACATTTAAAAAAGGAGTCAATAACGAACTGTTTTGAGACACTCACCACGGTTGTCAATTCATTTTCTCTCATCAAATCTAGGCTGTTTTGGTAACAGCTTTGTAGAATTTCAGGATGCTCACCTCGAGGTCCAACTGTGTGAATTACATCTAGAGAATTTCATTAAAATACGACAATTATTATTATCATCTTCTTAAAAAAGCCCTTCAAGTTATGAACCAAATAAATCAAATATAACAAAATAAATCCAAATGAAAAAAAAAGATTTTTTTCTGTCAAGCCTTTACTGAATCCAAAGCTGGGTATGTTAGTTTCGAATTTTCAATTCAAACGTTCATTTCTATAAATGTATACGATCTATGAAGAATCTAAAATAACAATTTATGTGTTAAAATACAAATTGTTTTTTAAAAACCTTACTTGATAAGGTTTTATCACTAAACTCAATCTTTAATTAAAATTTAACAGAAATATACAAGTTTGTAGCTTTCCTTAAAAACATCTGGTAATAAGTAGAGAATAAGAGGAAAGTGAAGACCACTGCAAAATCACAAAGTTCGCTGGTTTGTGCTCTGTGTGTATCCAGACAATGTAAAAAACTACAAGGAGTTGGTTAGTTTTCACAAAACTTCTATTCACTTTTAATCAAATGTACCACATGCATGCTGCTCTTCTATCTATAACTTGCTGCATCTCTTGGCATGAGACTACTGATCTTTGACACTCACTATAGAAGTAATTCTGTAAGAAAACATTTTACAGATCACCATAGTAAGAATGTGCTGTAAATAATGCTGTCCAGGACACAGACTAGACTCATGGTAAGTAAACAACCAGGTCTACTGTGACTGTGACCACAAAACAGGATCCAGGGACCCTTCAAGTGGGTTCAGGGAAATCCTTATTCTCTTTTTATTCTTCTTAGTGGTTTTAGTAGCTCCTTAAAAAGAGGATTCAGACTCCAGATCAAATTTATAAATTTCATGACACACACATAAATTCACTGACATATTCGTAATACGCGCTGTGATCTTTTCATTTTTGATATTTTTTCTACACTTCCAAGACCTTTTCAAATTCTGTATCTTTTAGTTTCTGTCTACTCCTGAGGGAGTTCATTCCAAAAACAAACAGCAGAGGGAAATAAAGAGTGTAAGTGGGTGTCTGTTCTTGATGTTTGAATTGATAGTTTGTTATCGTGTCCTCTTGTTAGTCTGTTTTTTTGGTCTAATGTAGTCGGGGAGTTGCTGGTATTCATTTTTTGGAAGGTACATATCTTGTTTCTTTCATGACGATGTTGCATTTTTTCCATACCTAAGCTTTCTGAGTTTTATTACGCTATTGTTATGAGTGTTTATTAGTTATTCTCCTTGCTGCTCTATTTTGTACCATTTCAATCTTGTTGATATCAGTTTTCTTTCATGGCAGTTTTTTGCATCGCTTGCGGCCGCGTTGCGGCCGCAAAACATGGCTAAGCTGCAAAATGTGCAATTTTTTTCAAATTTTCGAGATTTTGCCCCAAAAAAAAAAAACAAAAAAAATATTTGTGGGGACCAGTGATGATAATCTTCCGCGGATTTTTTCATAAATGTTCCGTTGTTTTTGTCATGTCAAACATTTTCTGCTAAGCGGTAGTTTATGAAAAAAAATATGCCTTCTATCATTTTTTGACATCTCTGCTCAGTTGCATGAATTTTGGTGACACTCCTTTATTTATGACGTTAGTCTAGACATACTGGCGCCAAATGTCAAAAGTAGCACAAGACACATGGTGGCCATGGATGAGAAGATGATCGAAAGGGAAGGGGATGGAGCAAATGGGTGTAAATATTTATGTACCTTTTAGCTGTAGCATGATAGTACATTTGGCGATTTTATAAGTTTTATAAGCCTGTCTTTTTAAAAAATTCCTTTTTGTTTTTTTTTGTTTTGTTTTTGTTTGATTGTTCTGAATTTGTTAATAGTATTCAATACAACCTGTGTCTAATTATAAAACAATTTTTAAAATAAAAAATTCATCAATTCTCCCTCTCTCTCTCTCTCTCTTTCTCTCTCATATCCATATTTCTCTCTCAGCCACCATTCTATTTTCATATTATGTTTATAGATATCATTTGGTAAAAGAGAGATAATAAGTTAGGCTGATCGATTTAAGAAATGATTGTTTAAAGGCTAATTTAAATTTGATTTGTTGATGGAATATGTTTTGCAATTAATTAAAGATTCTTATTTATAAGCTGCATCATCACAAGGTTGCAATAATACAGACACTATCCGGGTTTGTTATGTAAAAACAAATACCTCCTGGTCTTTTGGCCAAAAGTTTATCATAATCATTTGATATAGTGGGCGACATGATAGGCCTCTAAAATGTTTCATTGGAAATGACAATTCATTAAATTATATTTGCAAAAGGTCAGGATGTATCTAATGATCAGAAGTGCTTTAGGACTAACAATATATTAAATAACTATGAATAGCTAGGTTACATTTGCATTAGATTTGGGTTTGACTGACGGGCCGGTAGATTTTCCTCCTTTTTGACAAATTTTAATTATCATCACTGGGGGACCTGTGCTTGTGTCAGGATGAAACGAATAATCTCAAAATAAGTACACTGATAGCGTGTTCTTCCTTTTTCTTGGGTACTTAGATCCCATTTTCTTCCTTTTTACTGGCGCTGATATGACCTTACATTTTTGCAAGCGCCGTGAAACCCTTAAAAACAAACAAATACCTTTCTCTTTTATGAACGAATTATGGGTTTTAGGAAAATTAATCACAACTTTTTGCAAAATTTTTGCAAATTTTGCTGTTTTTAGCTTGCAAAATTAGGGATTTTTTTTCCCTTTTATTTTGGCAACACGAAACATCTGGCTGACAATACATAGGCAAACAGGCAATTGTCGGCAGGGACTACATTTACAAATGGTTAGGTAACACTACCACCACCACCTTCTTCTCAATGGTGATCAATGGCTTGACAAGAACAAGAGGCAAATGGGTCATTTAACCCCAATCATGACCCGTAAAACTGGTTACAAAATGTCTAATTAAGTATCAAAGGAAGACCAAAGTTGTCAGGTTTCTTCTCCTAAGTGAAGCTGCTCTTAGCTGGGGATTGGTTTATATGACTTGGATACCAGACAGTTGCCATTCAAATAACGAAATTGCCCTAAAATACACAGCTAATATTTAACATGATCTGGTGTGTTTCATATCATCTTCAATAAATCCAATAGGTTAAAGTGTTTTCACAATGAGGTATATTTCTACCAAGTATACTGTGCAGTTAAAACAGTCTATATTTGCTTAAAATCGAGCTAATGGGATAGAAAATACAGTTAAAATCGTTTCACATCCCACCCATTATGCATAGAAAACCCTCTCATAGTTTTCTCATTGTCAGATACAAGTGTGAAAAAACTAATATAATAAATATATATAACTTTGTTATTTATTTCATAGCACTTCCCGGCTTCTGGAAGCCTTTGGAGATTCAAATAAGGTGTATACTGAGCCATCCTTAGAGTGCTCTTGTTTTCCGACCAAATGTAACGATTATAACAAGGCCATATTCAAAGGTTCCTATCTCCAAAAGCCCCAAAGAGGAATCAGAAGACAAAAAAGAATTTGAGACCAAAAAGCAGTATAAACTTACCTTGATACCGATCAGCTATATTCACTCTGATGTTTTTACTAGATATGATTTTTAAAAACAATGCATCACAATACATACAATCATTTACAAGAACAGACACATACAAACACAGCTTTTTTCCACGAACAATAACTGACTGGAATGTCCTGCCACTGGATATAATGGACGTTGAATGCTTTGAAACTTTCAAAACAGCTTTGAATGCACTAGCTCATAAAAGTAATCTGTGACTGTTCCATGTTTTGATTGGACTGTGACTGAACATTTGCATTGATGGTCTCATGGGGCCTTTTGCAAATACAAGCCATTGAAGATTGAAGATTGTCTCATTTCTATTTTTGATTATTTGTTTTGTTGTTTTGTATTACTTTACATAGGACCAAATTAGGGAGAGTCAGAATTCTGATCAGAGGATTAACTGGTGTGTACAGTCAATCTTCTTCTACAAATAACAAGAAGATGGAATCTTACTTTTGGCAGGTAGCTTATAACCACATGTGATTTTGGCGTCGCCTGCAGAACACCCTTTGAGAAGTTCACATTCATGTAACAGATCAATTCCTGCAGCCCTATGTATTGCACCATCAACTGAAATAATAATAATAATAATAATAATAATAATAATAATAATAATAATAATAATAATATAATAATAATAATAATAATAATAATAATAATAATAATAATAATTTTAAAAAAAATATATAAATAAATAAATAATAATAATAATAATAATAATAATAATAATAATAATAATAATAATAATAATAATATTAATAATAATAATAATAATAATAATAATAATAATAATTAATAATAATAATAATAATTATAATAATATTGTGGTAAGAAGTACATAACAAAAGAAGTGACGATGTTGGCAATGATATCAATGTTGACTTCACTCTTTTTTCTCCAAATAAGTTCAGCTTATGGAACAATTTATCTGCTGGTGTAAAGCTTTTTTTAACAATATTGAGGCCTTTATAGATGTGATACAGTCAGACTGTCAGGGAAGAGCCAAGATTTTTTCTTTTCAAATGTAACCTACAAAATAGTCAGTCTTTATATGTTAGGAAGAAAACACCATTTGATGATTATTACAATGATGAAAAAAATAATAATCAAATATAAGGGACTAAATATTTAACTATTTACAATGGAGAATGACATTTTAAAAAAAGAAAAAAAAAAAGAAAAGAAAATCAATCAAACCTGCATTATAAATCACATCTAAACAATTACTTACAATTTTAAATTTCTGTTTAAGGTGGTAAATTAGCAATTACAATAAAATTAATACCTCCTCCTCCACCAAGAAGGGACTCATTGGCTGCATTTACTATGGCATCTATTTCCAGAGTGGTTATATCCCCTTGGAAAAGACTTATCTTTACATTCAGGCTAGGTTTCACGTCAGAGACTGCTTGAGATTTGTTCCCTGTTGAAATACATACCTAATTATTCACAATTAAAATCTTGATTTGGCTACAGTGGCATTAATGAGAATGATAGACAAAATCTTAAACTATTTTTGATACCTTAAAGCCCTAGCTCTGGCTCAAAGAGGGGATCTCAATAGCTCAGTTGGTAGAGCACTCACTTCACATGGAAAGGGACTGAGATCGTTCCTGGTGAAGTCGAGATCCTTTTCTGACCCCCCCCCCCCCCCCATGTCCACCCAGCAGTGATTGGTTAAGGCCCTGTGTCCTCCAAAACAGAATTGAACCGACTAAAAGTCATCAGTCTTTCTAAAAAAATAGGACACTTTCATTTTCCTATACCCGACTATTAAAAGGGAAGCAACCCGTTGTCCACTGGCATCGATACGTCTTTAATCCAGACGCAGGGAATAACTCATGCACTTTTTTGGTCGGAATGTGTGATGAGTCATCAATCATTTATAGAAAACACATTTTTGTGCTCATATCTAAAAAAATATATCAGAATCAAACTCAGCACCTCAAAATTAGTAAAACCTATGCATGTGCGCTTATTTTTAACGCGTTTTTACTATATTTCAAATTTATTTGGTATTTGTTTTTTTATTCATTCAAGAATGATCTTGTGACAGTTTTCTTATGGAATTTCTCATCAACCCATTTTGTGTATAATTTTCTCATAACACTCGTTCATACATCTTGTTTCTTTTGCGACTGACGACTGCGACTACTACTATTACCAGTACTACAACTACTACCACCACCACCACGACCACTAAAAATCACTACTACTGCTGCTTTCACTCCTACTCCTCCTACTATTAATGCTGTTGCTACTACTACTCCTCCTACTACTAACACCACTACTAAAATTACTGCTACTACTACCACCACTACTGCTAGTACTACTACTCTTACTACTACTACTACCACCACTACTGCTAGTACTACTACTCTTACTACTACTACTAGTACTACTACTACTACTACTACTACTACTACTACACTACTACTACTACTACTACCACTACTACTAATAATAATAATAATAATAATACTACTACCACTACTACTACGATTAACATTGTTGGGCTATGTGCTTTTATGATATGACACCCGCTTTCGGATCTGAAGGTCCTGAGTTCAATCCTTGCTCGGCACATAGTTGAGTCATAAAAGGCTCTTTACTCTCATTCTCTCACTATACTGAGGTGTAAAATGAGGACCGGGGTGATAACAGTGTTGTCTCTGTCGGAAAATAATTGTAACATCGCCTAATAGGTGTCGTGTCTTGTTCTACATGATACATGTTGCTTTTGGTCAGGGACCCTTTGTAAAGCACTTTGAGCATGTTTAGTGGATACTGCGCTATATAAATGCTCAAGTTTTTTGGTTTCTTTCTTACTACTACTACTACTACTACTACTAAAACTTGTATTACTATTACTACGACTATCACTGCTACTATTGCTATTACCAACTACTCTACTACTACTACCACGGCCACCTCCTCCTACTCTTCCTATTTCTACTATTTACTACTCATGCTCTTCCTACTACTACTGCTTACTACTCCTCTTCTTACTACCACTATTATTACTTACTCCTCCTCCTCCTAATCTTCCTAACACCATGCCACCACTACTATGACCACTACCATTACAACCACATCCACTACTTCTTCTTCTTCTACTACTACTACTACTACTATTACTACTACAACTATTACTATTATTATTTTATTATTATTATTATTATCATTATTATTGTAGATGTTGTTATTCTTCTTCTTATTAAAATTATTATACTACTACTGCTGCTACTATTACTATTACTCATGTTACTACTTCTATTACTACAACCTCTATCATTATTATTATCATTATCACAGTCCACTCGGTTAATCGCGACATTACCCAAGAAACAGAATTAATTCTATATAAAAGTCACTGGTTAATTGCAACAAACTTCGTATAATCGCAACAGATTTTCGACCTTAAAGTGTAAAATTCAAGAAATCAATGAAACAAAATATTATGATTAAATTTAAACATTGGTGAAATCATGACAGGTGTAAGAATCGAGAGTGAGCGGGACTTAATTCTACAGTAGTGTGTCACCACTCTATTAGAGACAAAATAGGGCAGGGCTTTGCAGTATAGGTTTGTGATGTCATCTGTGACTATTGAATAGGAGGCGAGGAGGCTGGACATACTCTAGACAACAGGTAGACAATGACAGTTGTAAAGAGAGACTGAGCGATATCCTTCGTTTTGGGATTGAGAACTGTGCATTGTGACCAACGGATTTGGTGAGAGCTTATTGTCTCATGGCTCTTACAAATGTTGAAAACAAAAGAATGAAAGTTAATCCAATCTGAATAAAATGTAGGCTTGCCTCAAAGCTGCTTTTGCTTGTCAAAATCTATACAGGGCTGCCATTTGTTTTTGTTTTTCAGTCAAATTGCTCAGTCTATGGTAGATTAAGAACAATGTTTACAACAATTGGTTTGTGTTTACCATATATGTGTAAAATGTTGCAATACTGGACAGGAAACTCAACTTCGGTGAATTGCAACTTCGGTTAATCGCAACATTTTCGCTGATCCCAAGGTGTTGCGATTATCCGGAGTGGACTGTACTAATATTATTACTACTACTACTACCTACTACTACTACTACTATTGATACTATTAATCCTACTACCACCACTACTATTATTACTTTTACATACTGCTTCTAATAATACTACTTCTACCACAATCACTACCACTGCTACTACAAGGCGTAATTTGGCTAATAAACCGTTTGTGTCATTCCTGTCTTGGTGGACACATCTAAAGGAAACGATCCCACCAGAGTTTGCACAAAAAGACGTGTCATTTATGGATCGTTTCCCTGTTGGTGGGCATGTGGCCTCAGAGGGCCATACATGTTGAGATTTTTACTGGTGATGATCAGGGGACAGGCATGGCTGAAGCAAATCGTAGCGAAATCCTAACGTGTATGGCCAAATAACTGGGAGACAGCATGGGGATGGTCGATCACTTGCAAATCCCGCCATGTTTAATATTAATATTTTTGAGTCGATGGGCGATATGGCAGTATACAAAAGTGAACAATTTTTTTCGGATTTTCGCTGTTATGACTTCAGATTCTTAATCGTGTCAAATTTAAAATAGGTTTGATACCAAGAACTATGTGTCTATTCCAAAAATTGTTGAAATTAGAAATAATTTTTTATTATGTTTATTTTTTTGTTCAATTTTGAGTCCTGGAGCGATTTCATCATCGACACATATATCCGTTGACTTGGCACATGATATATAATTAGCCTTGATTACGTGATTATGGGTGTGGTTATTGAAGCCATGCGTTTAGGTAAAATACAACATCTGTCAGCCGAATGTAATGTATCAACACACAAAACTATGTGTAACAAAGATGATGATAATAATAATGATAATCATAATGGTAATGATAGTAATAATAATAATAATAATAATAATAATAATAATAATAATAATAATAATAATAATAATAATAATAATAATAATAATAATAATAATAATAATAATAATAATAATAATGATAATCATAATGGTAATAATAATAATAATAATGTCATCCAATTACCCAATTGCAACACTGAACAAATTTCAAACAGCACAATGAATAATCAATGACAAAAGCAATGACAATATTGAAGCATTTAAATATGCATTGTATAAGGACGGCATGTCCTCTATTGATAACGTAATTGGTTTAAAAATGTTATGTACACTTTGCTAAATAACATAGTTATAATCATTATTTCAACAATTCAAAATCTTACTTTTCCACCATTTTTGTGCAATATCGTCATGAAGAAGTTCCTCTGAAAAATGGTCTTGCCAATTTGGAATGTCTTCTAGCGTAGTATATCTGTCTTTGCAAAAGTACCGCTTTCTTTTCTCGCTGATATTCAATGACAGGATTTTCTCTGGAACAGTGAACAGATAGTCAAATAAACATTCATTTACATAATGTTTGTAAAGTTTTATCAAACATTTTAGGGAGCCTTGTCGAAAACAAGAGCCATTATATCAAAGTAATATTAAATCTATCTATCACCATGTTTTTGACATTGAGCAACTGAATTCAGTCCCAAAATTTATCCTACTTAAAATTTTCCAATACAAATAATTCACTTGCTGGTTGTATATGCCATAAAAAAAACAAATCCTTAAATTAATTAATTAAGTCTGATTATTATGACACACTGAAAGTATAAATATGAACAGAGAAAATTCAGAGTAAATATTTGTGAAAACCAGAGGCATATAATCAACTGAGGCACAGTAATTAATGAAACAAACATTATCACTAATACCATCATCAGCAGTGAAAGAGGAAAGTTATACATCATTGCAACATAAAACCAGGATTAACCAGAAAGCTGGCCCCCTTGTATGATCACAGATCAGCAGTGAACCATCGATACCCATGATCAAAGATCAATTCTGAAGCACTGAAAATTTCTGAAATAACAGAATTCAATGGATCCACAGAAAATTGAGAGCCCTGTTTTTAATATTAGTTTTGTGTCTATTATGTAATTAAAATTGTGTAAGTTTTAGATCATTAATCCAAACTATCCTACTAAACATTCTGCATCTGTGCAATTCAAATTTATTTTTTTTAAACATATCATACTGACCACAAGGGTCTCAACTCAAAACCTTGAAACCACTGAAAATGTTTGCAATCGACATCCAAATGCTAAAATTTAAAAAAATGCACATGAATTTATGCAACAATTATTTCATATTAGCAACATCTTACCACCATAATCGTGATTAATAACAAAACTATTGTTAGGTAGCATTATCATCATCATCATCATCAGTATAAAATTTGAAATGAAACCCAATTTTAAAAAATAGACTTTACCATTTCACGTTACCCCACAATGTTATTGGAACTGAAAATGTTTTTTTTCTAAATAGAAGAAAATCTGATCCCTTTTTTTTTAAATAAAAAAAAAAAAGGGATCAGTTTTTCTTCACACATAATGGGAATATTTCAATTCTATTAAAAGTTTTCCCCTATTTTCTTAACTTAAATGATATTTCATAATCCTACACCAATTGTCATTTTAAAAAACCTTATTAAGTTTTCCCCTATGTTCTTAACTTAAATGATGATATTTTCATAATCCTACATCAACTGTCATTTTGAAAAATCTTAAATTAATTAATTATTTCTATATACAATACACTGTGAAAACACAAATTTGATCTGAGAACATTTATGGAGTAAAATAAGGTTAGATGCAAAAATTCAAAATCAAAACTAAAATGTGAAATCAGAAGTATATAACCAATTGATACAATTGTAGAATAAATGAGGTGCTTGATTTTCCTGAAATATTGTCATTATTACCTTCTTCAAGCTATAAAGAAGAAATCTTCTACTTCTTCAACATGAAACCTGAATTAATCAGAAAACTGACCCAGTTCCATGATCCTAGATATCAGTTCAGCTGTGAACCACTGAAAACCATAGTCACGTTAAGCTATGAACCACTCAAAATTTAGGAAATCATGGAATTTTGATAGCCCTGTTCCAATAGTATTTATTTACTGTCATAATTACTCTATGTCATCTCATGAGTGAGAAGACACAGACACAATGTTTATATCCTCTCATAAGAGCGTTCGATAGCTACCTTTTATAAATTAAAGCCCGTTTATATTATGAAATATGACAATTTTGTGAATAGACAAATAAAATAAATTTAGATAAAGATTTATATTTCTTATGTAAAAATACAAATGAAGGGAGATAACTGGTTTAGTTTTTATAAAATGAAGAATGCGGAAAAATAAGAGCTATTACAAACAGGCACTCTTCCGTTTTAATTATTATCATCCTTATCATATCGTTTCACAGCAGTGCTGGATCCATTTCATAGCTGTGGTTTGCAGGTTCTGAAGACAGTGTCTGCGCACATTGGTCCCAAGTTACATTCCAAGAGAATGTGCTCCATGGCCTGCTTTGGGTGTCCGCACGTACAATGACTTTGTGAAAGTTGCTAAATGACATGATGGTGATTTATCCCCAGAATTCTGCAGGAGATTATCGTTAGTGGGTTGTAGATAGAGGTGCAGAGGAGCCCATGGATAACAGGTCCAGATTTAACAGGGACCCTGTTCTAACAGAGGTTTTTTAAATCCCAGTCTTTTTCTCCCTATTTGCCATAAGCAAAATTTATCGGCTATTGTAGTAACTTTTAGGAGCCTAATAAGTTTTATAACAGGGGGGCTGAAACCCACTTAATATCTCCAAATACAATGTATTGGCCCACATTACACTCAGGTAAGCCTACAGCTACAAGGCAATGGCGAGCTAGGCCAGGCATTGTTCGTGAATACTCTGTGTATGTGTATGTGTTTAGGCTACTTACTCCCATATCACATCATTTTCAGTATAATATGGTCAATGTGAAAGTGAGAGAGACAGAGAGAGACACTACAAATGATAAAAAATAGTGATTTAGACCATTTGTTTTTTTTTTTTTTACAAATTCTGATCAGTGCCATTCATTATCTATTGTTACAATTTAAAATAAAAACAAACAAAAAACTCCCCAAAAAACTTGAGCATTTTTTTAATATACCGCAATACCCAATAAATGTGTTCAAAGCGCTTTACAGGTGGTCCCTAGCCAATAGCAACACTAAACATGTAGGATGAGACATGATGATGCCTGTTTAGGCCATATTATACATTTTTTTGGACAGACAACGCTGTTAACAGCCAAGTACTAATTTTACACCTGAGTACGGTGAGAGAATGTGAGTAAAGAGCCTTTTCCAAGGACTAAACTATGTGCTGCTTGGGATTCAAACTAGGATCTTCAGATTTGAAGGCGAGTGTAGTACCACTAGACCACATAGCCTCTTTGATAAGTTTTTCAAACTCAGTACACCAATCAGAAGGATGGGACTAGAAATAAAATCATTTAATTTAATACCTTATTCATTTTGCTACTATAAATAGTTCTAGATCTATTGATGTTTTCCTGTTTAAAAAAGTGTAATTGAAATTTCACGAGAGAATATCTGTGACTTCTCTGCAGCCTCCTTACCATCATCTCACTGCGATCAAGTTTTGGTTTTGCAGTTGAAGTGGACATTTAAATTAATTGGATTTGTGTTAATTAAAAAGAAACATGGCAAGTGTTGGGTATCATTTTAATGGTCTGAATTATGCTTTATTTTAGTATAATTTATTTAACTTACATGTTTGGCAAGTATGTAAAAAATATGTTACATGAAAATTGATAAGAGTATAAGATTTTTGTGGAGAAATCCCATCTACACGCACCACTTCAATGACTATTAGAAAATATGAATTGTTTTTCACTAGTGTTAAAATTAAAGTTTTATTGAAAGTGGACTGGTGGGATTAATATTTAATCGATAAATTTTGTGTCTACAATTAGGGTATTTTAGGATTGGAATACCTGAGACTCTCAGGTACAACTAATACTTAACAAAGATAGTCGCACAACTTTTGCTCGGCTGAAAATTATTTTTCGAAAAAAAACCCCCAAAAACTTGAGCTTTTATATAGCACAATATCCACTAAACTTGCTCAAGGCACTACAAAGGGTCCTGACGAACAGCAACATCTAACATAGAACGAGACATGGCACCTGTTAGGCGATATTATAATTTTTTTTCCGACAGAGACAACGCTGCTAACGAACAGGTATTCATTTTACACCTGAGTACGGTGAGAGAATGTCAGTAAATACTATTTAAAATAGTCTTTTCCAAGGAATGGACTATGCACGAAGTGAGGCTCGAACCCAGGACCTTACAGTCCAAAAGAGAGTGTCATACCACAAAATCACATAGCCATAGCCCCACAATTTTCAAACCATGGAAATAATGAAAACTCGTCGTTTTAGTTTAAAAGTGGCTTGACAGTGGTCATTTGTTTCTTTTTTGGGGGGATAAATACGACTAATTCAAGGCCAGCATCCAAGTAAATTTACTTTTAATCATTGAAGTGGCGTCTGCACCTACATATATATGGAATTTCTTCCAATTTTTGCCCTGAAGAGCAGGGTTGATGGAGAGGAAAAAAAATATTGTGCGAGTTTGGCAATCTCAATTAAATTAAATACGTCTGAGTCAGAGACATTCTAAAATTATGTATCCATGCACAAATTTGAAAGTATAAAATATCTTATTACTGGCTTGACATATCTAGATAATCAGGAGTTGGGAATGAAATATACTATCTATATACTATTAGTAAGCTTGTTTTGTGTCCTTTAAAATAATACACAAATTAGACAGCTAGGCTCACAAATAACACAACAATAAAAGTGACCAAAATAATAAGGGCAAAAAACAAAGTTCCAAACATATGAGTCACTAGCTAGTACCACCTTCCACTTCCCTGTGATCGACGATCGATAGAGCTATCAATCAAGGTGTTAACGATAACAATGCTGATTATCTCTAACAACATACTTTTAGCGTTTTCAACATGTTCCTCTTGCTCTGTAAGAAATTTGCCACGGGTCATGGGTTGCTCTTTTACTTTTGTTTTCTTTGAAGCGTCCGTCTTCTGTTGCTCCTTTCGCTTTGAATGTGATTGTGACTGTCGTGTATCATCATCATGGTCACTATCACCACTTACAGAATGAGGTCCAACTGATGCTTTTAATTTTCCTTTATCGGTTGACATACTTATGGTTCGCAATATTCTACGTAAGAAAGAAGCACTGGTACTGGTAAGCCTAAAACTAGAACAGTTGTTGGAAATTTTAGAGATGAGATTAATCGCCATATAGAAAGGAGAAGGGTCAGGGTTCTCCACAGCCTAGAGAGGGGCAGATATATCAACAGAGGGTGAGACGTCATCAAAAGTGGCTCGAGAGAGGTCGAGCGCCGCCATATTTTTTTTTTATGCAACAGCGATTTAGTCTGTATCTCATCGCTTTGATAGGGCTAGATTAACCTTGATTTGTTAACAGAAATTGTTTTAAAATGTCAGGTTTAAGATGATAACTAAATTATAAACATTGTACTGTTCCCAGCTCCAGTGATCGGGTTTATATAAATAACAATGATAGTAGGTACCACAATAGACGTCATTATTATGGCAGAAAACAACCTACAATATCATGAAATAACGATTGGTGTTAGTGTTCGCCTTTATTGTACCCCTCTTTTTAAAAAAAATGAATACCTTTTTTCGATTATATCTCGGAAAATTAATAAGCAATGATTTTATTCAAAGCTTCGCATTTTCCTGGAATAAATTACGATGAAATAATGTTCCTTTCTCGTAGGTCTTATTTTCTTATAATGGAATCAAATTTGTTAGTAATTTTAGTTTAAAACGTACCTAGATATATATTAATTTGTCAATTGGTTTTAAACATTTGTCGTCTGTTCAAACATTAGTTTGAATAACTGAATCTAATTAAACCTGTTATGGGCACACCACATGTTTCTAGAAACGAATCAAGCGCACATCGAATCCCGGTTCACACGTCCTTGTCAAGTAACTTTTTTGTTTGCTCACAAGTCGGCAGCAGCCTCTTATGGTTCTCACATTACTATGTTATGACGATCGACCCAATCAGTAAAGTCCGGTCCGCATTCGTGCACCGTCGCGAACCCGCCCGGTAGCATCGTCACAACACACCGTTCAACTAGATGCTCTGCCGTTTCGGTTCTTGAACACATCGGGTACATGTAGGACAGGTGGAAAGCCCCCACTGATGAAGCGCACTTGCTTTTAGGCAGCTCCTCGACCGAAGCCGATTTGTAGCCACCCAGTGTCTCCTCTTACTGGTATCAAAGCCTGGCAACTTCTCACCAAGCTTAGAGGATTGTACGTCAACGCCCCCACGAGGGATTGAATTCGTCCAAACCGACTTCCATCTCGTATATGCATCTCTGTCCGTAGTCAGGGAAGCTGCGTACAAGGGTTGCCGGGACTTATTTATACTCGAAACGGGGGCGCCGTCCATAATGCGCTTCAGAGGGGTATCCCCATTCCCTCTCTCTCGGATCTTATTTTGCCAGTTTACCGTAATCGCCTCCCTCCGGACACCGGGGGGCTGGATTGCTGCCATTATCGGGCCCCATTCTCTAGGCGTTGTTGCCAGCGTTCCTGACTCTATGTGCATTGACTTGCAAAGTTTTACATCGACCTTCTCAACGTTTCGGCTTCTTCCCCACACTGGAGCGCAATACTCCGTGGTGGAATAGCACAGTGCCCTGGCTGACGTTCTCAGGAGTGCTTGGTTAGCGCCCCAAGTCGATCCCGCCAGCTTCCTCAGAAGACCGTTGCGTTTCTTCCGGGCAACTCCTTCGAGATGCACCCGATAGGTAAGGCTGCGGTCCAGTGTCACGCCTAAGTATTTTGGATGCGGCTCATATGGGAGTGGTTGGTCCACGACGAGGACGTTCAGTTTACGGGTGTGCCATGCACTGCATATGTGGAATGCAGTGGCCACAGTTTTTGAAATGTTCATCTTCAGTCTTCAGGTACCACTTGTCGAAGTAGGATTTGAGTCTGGTGACGTCCTCGTTTAGTACGCTCTCGAGACGGGTCCACACTTTACTTTGAGTAATGAGTGCCCAGTCGTCCGCGTATCCCACCTCAGGGAGGAAGTGTTCGGCATATCGCTAATGTAAACGTTAAACACCATTGGCGCAAGTACCGAACTCTGAGGGACCCCATTCTTCAATTTCCGTACTTTACTCGGAGCGTCTCCCAGCGCGACGTGAAATTGTCTTTCCCTTAAGATTGAAGAGAACAACTTCATTTTTGCACCTTATGATATTTGCAAGTTTGAGCATTAATCCTTCGCACCAGACCGTATCGTACGTCGCTGATTGGTCTATAAATACAGCACCTGTTTGCTGTTTCCTCTGGTTCAATATGCTCTGTAAGGGCAATGACCTGTTCCGTGGTGCACCTCCCTTCCCCGAAGCCCGCCTTCTCGGGTGGCAGGACAGCATCTAGGACCGGCCCTCATCGGTTTAATAGAACTCACTCCAACAATTTGTAAAGACAGCTCAGTAGAGATATGGGTCTGTAACTGTCGGCCTCCTTCGCCGGTTTCCCGGGCTTCAGGATGGCAACTATCTTTGCGTGCTTCCACACTTGTGGGAGCTTTCCTTTTGCAAGGACGTCAGACATTGCCTCTGCCAGCCAGGCTCGTGCCCTGGGGTTCAGATGCGTCACCATATCGGGATATACGCCGTCTATCCCTGCTGCTTTGCCGTTCTTTACATCGCTAATGGCTGCACCCACTTCTCGGGGACTGAACGGGGACGTCCAGTCCGCCTCCTCCGCAGGTAGCGAGTCCAAAATCGTACGGTACGCCGTGCGGACACCGCGCTCAAAAGCAAGATTAGGGACCCGTTTGCTACGGTTCTTTATATTCTTGGCAATTGTGTCTGCCTCACATTCCGGTGCAGCCTTCGCGTAAGTCCGGTCCGGATCCAATTTCTTTATCAAACGCCAAGCGTGGCGGCTAGAGTGTGTAAAGTCGAGACTTTCCACGGTCTCCTGCCACCGTTGCTTCCTTCCTTCTGCCAGAAACTGAAGTAGTCTATCGGCTACGTCCTGGGACTGGGTCTGCTGGTATTCTTTGTACAGCTTTTCCGACTCTTCCGTCCAGCAAGGGGTGTAGAATTTCCGTGGAATAGAGTGTTGAGCGCTCTTAACCAGGAGCCTGTTAAATCTGGTTATTTTCTCGGACTTGGGAGGAATGGCAGGGCAAACCTGCTCGATATAGGAACTGAATTCCTCCCAGTTAGCCTTCCTGAAGTTCCATCTGCAGAGTAGGAGAGACTGCACCCTCGGTATTGTCACCCACAAGTAGGCGATATCCATTACGTAACACCCAATGGTTGACTGCGCTGTAGGTAGGGGGCGTCACCCTTTACCGTCCAGGTAGACAATTTCGTTTTCGGACGTAATGTCCTTCTCCCATAATATTATGTCCAGCTTTACCAGTGGGTATGTTTACACATATCATAAACAAAACAGTGTGTTTACATCATAGAATTAAACGAATGAGAATACGTACGAAGCCTAAAAAGTGTCCACCAATGAAAGCATTCAGCGCCATTTTGTTGTTGGCTGAGAATGTAGTAATTACCATTCATTCGGTATCTATGTCAACATAACACACAAGAAAAACACACAACAATATCAAAATCCACATATAAAATGTTCAGAACTGTTGCGTATATTTATGGCACAACGAAGCTGTCAAAAAATGAAGTTAGAGAATGTGTGTAATCATGTATTATAATAACCTGTAATGTGTTTTCCAACCACCACATCATCTACTACTACAACCACCACCACAATATCATCACTACCACTACTACTACACCACCACCAGCACATCATCATCACTACCACTACTACAGCCACCACAACCACATCGTCATCACTACCACTACTACTGCAAACCACCACCACCATATCATCATCATTAGCACTACTACCACAACCACACACCACCACTACTACTACAACCACCACCACATCACTACCTCAACTACTACAACCACCACCACAATAGCATCACTACCACTACTATACAACCACCACAACCACATCGTCATCAGACCACTACTACTACAACCACCACCATATCATTACATTACCACTACTACTACAACACCACTACCACCATATCATTACCATTACCACTACTATACAACCACCACAACCACATCGTCATCACTACCACTACTACTGCAAACCACCACTACCACCATATCATCATCATTACAACTACTACTACAACCACCACAACCACATCATCATCACTACCACTACTACTACAACCACCACCACATCATCATCACTATCACACTACTTACAACTACAACCACCACCACATTATCATCACTACCACTACTACTACTGCAACCACCACCACCATATCATCATCATTGAAATTTTTTTTTTTTAATTGAGCTTTATATAGTGCAATATCTACTAAATGTGCTCAAAGCGCTTTACAAGGGTCCCTGGTCAACATTTAACATGTAGGACGGGACATGACGCCTGTTAGGCGATATTACAATTTTTCGGACAAAGACAACTCTGTTAACGGCCAGGTACTCATTTTACACCTGAGTACGGTGAGAGAATGTGAGTAAAGAGCCTTTTCCAAGGACTCAACTATGCGCGAGCGCGAGGCTCGAACCCAGGACCTTCCGATCCGGAAGCGAGTGTCATACTACTAGACCACATAGCCGCATCATTACCACTACTACTACAAACACCACCACCACATCATCATCACGACCACTACTACTACAACCACCACCACCACCACCATATCATTACCATTACTACTACAACCACCACCACATCATCATCACTACCACTACTACTACAACTACAATCATCACCACCACCACATCATCATCACTATTACTACTACAACTACAACCACCACCAACACCACATCACCTCACTAACACTCAGTACTACAATCACTACCATTAGGTTTTGGAGCTTTACTTCATTTGAAATAAGGAAACTTCGGAATTGTATTTGGCATTGTGTTTATATATCATAATATAATTCTAATCAGTTATCTATTTAGAACTAGATACTATACAATATGTATGCCAAATACCACCCCAATTCCCCTTTCTTGTGTGCGGGAATTCCTCTTTCGGCATTGAAATTGAGTGTGAGAGAGTCATCACTACACACATAAACAACAGAAACAATTTAAAAACAAGACTATGACACGCAACCACTCACACACGAGGCTATACTATTTATCCTTTTCTCTATATAGAATAGGACAAGACAAACAATAGCTTGATTCTCGCTACACTTCGCATTGATGTTTGTCGTCTCACGAGTTAACTCTCGGTCGACCTGTCAATATTCCTTTTTGCCTCGGACGTAATCATTAATAGAATGCTGTGTGGTTTTGACCGTGAAGAAAACCTTAAGAAGTCACATTTATATCATTTTAGAGAGATCGTTTTGAATAATTTTGAGTTAAACGAGCGAGCAGCAACTTGTTTTCACGAACGGCCGATCAGCGCTTGTTTACTATAGTAACGCGATTCCCAGCCAACATCAAAATGGCGGATAATTTTCTCATCGAGGCCGCTGGTTGGTTAGCCAATAAGAGCACCGTACGGTTTCCATTGGGTAAATTCCTTGGTTTACATTCATTCATTAAGAAATCTTCATTCGTTGGACAGTAACAAATCATGTGACCAATGAGTCAATTGAACGAAAATCTGAATATAGATAGTGTTATGGTGTATTGTGCACTGCCTTTGGTGCACAACAGATAGTATAAAGTTGACGTCACTCAGGGCTTTGTTATTGCTTATTGCCATCCGCGTTTATGAGTAGTTCTCACTAAACTATATTAACCAGACTAAAACCGTTCAAGGTAACACGTAGTTTTTTTTTTGTGTTGGTCCGTTATACATCCGGATGTCTGTGAGCTTGGCCAAGCGCATACCATCTATAGAAGGGACGAAATTGACGTCACTCAGCTGTTTGTTATTGTTTTAGCCATCCATTTTTATGAGTAGTTCTCACTAATTTCTATAAATCACGATCTTGATGCATTGCGTTTAGTTTTTAAAAAAAAATCATAACATCCGCCAGCCGGATATAGCGTACCAACATACAATACTATGCGTAACCTTCAACGTTTATCGTCTGCTAAATACAATTTAGTGAGAACAACTCATAGAAATGACTGACTAAAAGAACAACAAAGAGCTGAGTGACGTCAATTTCGTTATATCTATAAACGTTCACGGTTACACATAGTTTTGTGTGTTGGTACGTTATATCCAGCTGGCGTATGATGTGAGTTTTTGGGCTGTACGAGTAGCATCAATAGCTCACTTCCATTATGCTTTAATCGTGTAACTTAAATTTTAGCGCATCATATTAGCACATCATGTTTTTACTACAAAATTATTTGGGCTGGAGTGAAGTCTCCCCATATTGTACACTAAGGACTTGATGATGATGATGTAGTGGTCCTTTAAGTTTAACATTTAATTTATTATGGTTTCTTTTTCTTTTATGCAAATTAAAACAATTCAAAGAAACACAAACGTGGAAAATATGTTTTGGAATATAATATGTGGTTGCATGATCGCATTTTTCCCGAGGCCAGAATAACTGATCGCCAAAATCAACCTAACCCTCGATGTTGAAATTGTTTGCAGATGGTAGCAGAAAAATAAAAAACGAGGACGATACTGTAATGCTACAGCAAGATCTTAATAGATTGCAGTGCTGGGAGGCAAGATAGAATATGGAATTCCACACCAAAACGTGTCATGTACTCAGGGTGAGGAACCAAAAGAAAAAACAATCAACTCTCACTATGACCTCAGGGCAGAAGATCAAGGGGAAGGCCACGAGGGACATGGAGAAGAATTAAAGAAGCTGATATACAGAGAAGTGGTAAGATCTGGAATGAGATTAAAAAGTTAGCTCAGGATAGAGCAGGATGGAAACTGTTTGTCTGTGACCTATACCCTGACCCAGGGTGAAAAAGACAATGATGATGATGATGATGATGATGATGATGATGATGATGATGATGATGATGATGATGATGATGATGAAATCCAAACAATATGTGGAGAATGCAAAGTACCGCGGCGTGACTCGGGCGGGACAGTAATATGAAGTGGAAGAAGTATATTGCCAACATACTACTAAGTCAAATACAACCATTGCCTTCCTCAACAACCAAATCCGCTACTGCCACCAATCTGTGAAAAAAAATGCTATGAAGTCTTTTTTCTTTGTTTTCTATTATGATTTTTGTTGTTGTTGCTATTACCAACTGTCCCAATTAATGTTTGATTGTGATAACTTACGTATTTTATAATATCAATTTTTATACAATTATCATTTTATTGTGTTTGCATTTATTAGTGTCATTGCTATAATTTAGTACTTCGATTATAATATGATGTTTAATATGCCTCGCACTATTCTTTAGATCCGTTGGTGTAACTGCTGGCAAATCAAAGTAACACAAAGTTACAAATTAAGATACTATTTTTTTGCACACACGAAAAAATATGTTCATGGCTAAAATTTGAAATTGATTTGCTATAGTGACATGCTGACAGGCCTTGGGCATTTAGATTTAAAGGCCTTACCTTATTTTAGTCCATTAAATTCATATCATATCAAATCATAATATCATATCATATCATATTATATCATATCATATAATATCACATCATATCATATCATATTGCCGGCAACTTCCATTGAAGAGACATTATCAGACGGAAATAATATGATAAGATAGGGGAGATGAATGGTAATATGTATTGATAAATAGATAATTTGATGATGATGATGATGATGATAATGATGATGATGATGATGATGATAATAGTTACAATAATAATAATAATAATAATAATAATAATAATAATGATAATAATAATAATAATAATAATAATAATAATAATAATAATAATAATAATGATAATAATGATAATGATGATGATGATGATGATGATGATGATGATGATGATGATGACGACGACGACGACGACGATGATGATGATGATGATGATGATGATGATGATGATGATGATGATGATGATAATAATATTTGAATTATCAATTAATATCTTCTTACGTAAAAACTTGTAGTTAACTTTCCTTGTACTTATAGAAACTTGTGTGATGAAGAGAAAAATACTATAGGTCGGACGAGATAAATAAGATAAATACATAATTATACAGAGCACTTCCACAGTTTCAACATGCCAATGCGCTTCATAATACTTAATTTATCCCCTACCACCTCAAATCGAACCTAATATAGGTTCGTTATACAGTACAAGTACAAGTAGCCTACTCCGTGTTCTTTTTGTATTAGCAATCTGTCAGGTACTCATTCCACCTGAGTCGAGTTTGAAAAGCTTGAAAAAGTCTGACGCTTTCCAATTATTGCCTTTCATCTGTCATTAACAGCATGCAACATGTCTTGACTGTTAGAAGATGACATTCTCAGTTTCTCAGTCATTTAGTGCTTTACATTCCTTGTGGAACATAGGCTTCAACAGTACATCTCTGCCGTATTATGTTCTTTGTCTTCTGCTTCTTCATCTCTCCCCAGGACATTCCAGCCAACTTCACCTCTTCTGCACCGGATATTCTCCAAGTTTTCCTTGGCCTTCCAACCTTCCCTTTCCCCTGGGGGTTCTAGTCCACAGTTTGTTTCGTAATGTCTGATATTGGTTTTCTGAAAGTGTGACAAATCCATTTCCATTTTCTTGTTGAGATTGATTTGTTTGCTGAGTTCCTCTTGTCCAGCAGTCTTTATTATTGATTTTCTCAGGCCGTCTGATACCGAGTATGTTTCGAAGACATCTTTTTGTGAGAGTTTTATTTTATTTTTTTGTTACAAAGAGTATTGGCCACTCTCCATGTTTCTGAGCTACACAGAACTGCTTTTACGTTGGTGTTGTATATTCTGAATTTGTTTTTCAGTGATATATTTGTTGATTTCCATTTAGGTCTGCGGGTGATAAATGCATGTCATGCTTTTCCTATTCTAACCTCTATGTATTCATCTGTTCTTCCAGATGTTGAAACAATGCAACCCAAATATGTAAATTTGTTTACGTCCTTCAGATTCTGTATGGTTGGCGCTGAAGAAACCAATGGTCTGGTTGTATTTCAGCGGCGTCCTCATTGGGCGCGGGCCCATGTCAGTCGGGCCTTGAAATCGAATTTTAAGAGCTCTGTGAAAAGCAGCCTTCCAGCGCTGAACACATTACACAGATTAAACAGATTGTTTCCATTTACTGAGTTTGAAAAGTGTGTTGTGTTGTTGTTAAGTAATCTCATCACATCTGTTTTCTTTGTGTTAATCTTAAACCAGTCTATGTTTCTTCCTTGACAAGTCTGTCTGTCTTTTATTGTAAATGTTGATGGGAGTGTGACAATAATCAAATATTACTGGCATTTTTATTATTATATTTTTTGTTTTGCCATCTTGGAAACATGGCTTAATCATTCACATGATGACCCAGTTCTGAAAGCAATTCGATACACCCGAAGGCTTTTGCATTAAATCATTTCCACGCATTGGTAGGAAAGGAGGTGGAATTGCAATTATTTACAACTTGTCACTCTTTGATAAGATATCATTCTACCATGATGATTTTAGAAGTTTTGAGTACGCTGGGTTTTACATTTATGAAAATAATTTTAAAAAGTCGTCTCACTGTATCTACCGCCCACCACCAAGCCAACAAAACAAAATATCAACAATTGATTTTTTGTCAGAGTTCGGAAAATTTATGTCTATTCAATCCATAAACAAAAAGCATAATATTTTTATAAATCATTTTCACATTGATTATTTTGGAAACAAAAATGAATCCAAGTATTCCGAGAGCTTACTTCTTCTTCTTCGTTCCCGTCACGTCACATGGTCAGTCCGGTCTGGTGAATGAAGCCCACAGTGGTCCTGAGGTCGTCCTCACTGCCGTACAGCTTCTTTGAGTATGGGGTTGGATCAGGCCAGAAGTTCCTTCTCAACTGGTTGTACCTTGGACATTCCATTAGGACATGATGTCCATTTTCATTTTCAAGTCCGCAGTCACATTGTCCAGAGGCACCTGCTCTGGACATCCTCCACATATGTTCCTTTAACTGGTTGTGTCCAGTTCTCAGTCTGAAGATGATGACCTGTTCCTTTCTGTTGAGCAGCTTGATTGGGTCATTCATGTTGTATTCTGGGTGCTTCTCTCTCCATCTCTGAGACTGGATAAATTTGGCCATTTTGTTAATTTCTCCTGTTGAGTACATTGGGGAGGGTTGCTGCATGCGACTGCCTGCCTTTGCCAGTTGGTCAGCGATCTGATTTCCAAGTATCCCACAGTGTCCTGGAATCCACTGCAGTACAATGTTGGTAAACTTGCTTAGCTTCATGAGGTCTTCCACCAAGACGTCTATATCATCCGCAAAGGACATCATTATATCCTCCAGAATTTTCTTAGCATCTGTTAAAATCACTATGTGTCTTGGCTTTTCATTTTCTGAGAGGATTTGCTTAACAGCTTCATGGATTGCATCTGCCTCTGACTTGTAGATTGAAGTGCGAGTACCAGTCGGTTTGCTGATCTCCTTTTGTTGACCATTTGTGTACTCGATGTGCACTCCCAGGCCCCCGCACGTGTGTTCTTTATTGCATGAACCATCTGTATAGATTCTTGCGAGAGCTTACTGATTCCAACAATTCTATTCAACTCGTAAGCGGCTACAAACAACCATGGTCACACAATAGATCATGTCATTACAGACATTGAATATTCTATCTCTTCATCTGTCTTGAATATTGATAAGTTAATCTCGGACCATCATTTAATTGTGTTTTGCGTTTTGTTACCAGTGAAGCTTGAAATAAAAAGATGATAACATCTCGTAAAATGAAGAATATAAACATGAACATTTTTAAACAAGACCTTGACCATAACGTTAAAAATAAACATGATGCAAATGGTCTCCACCAGTCAATTGTTGGTACGGTGGACAAGCATGCTCCCTTAAAGACTAGAGCAGTAAGGGTGAGACGTCAAGCACCCTGGTATAATACAGAAATAAAATGCACTTTGACTGGATTAGCCAGGACGCGGGCAGAAAGAAAATGGCTGAAGTCCAGAGATGCCGTTGATAAGAAACTGTTCATCGCGGCTAGAAATGATGCGAAAGCCGTCAATTTCAGGGCCAAAACGAAATTCTTCTTCTGAAAAACGTCGGGCGTTACTTGACCAAGGAACTGCTGGACAACAGACGCAAGCAGCTCTCCCATCTTTAATTGATCGTGCAGATCTACCAACTCGCTTTGGTCAATATTTTAAAGAAAAAAATAACGGATACCATCAGGAAAGAACTCTCATCTGAATCGATCCAAACAACATTTGACAAGTTTCATGGTGATTCATTAATTTTTTTTTCAAAGATCACATACGTGACTGCATTATGTCGTCTCCAACTAAAAGTTGCGATTTAGACCCTGTAAATACTGCCATACTAAAAAAGTGCATTGATGTAATTTTAAGACCATTTACATGTATTGTTAATAATTCGTTGCAGTCAGGTACTGTACCAGACATTTACAAAGTTGCTCATGTCAAACCCCTTTTGAAAAAACCTGATCTAGATAAAGAGAACTTTAAAAAACTACCACCCTGTCTCTAATCTTCCTTTTCTTTCTAAAATCTTAGAAAAGCTTGTTTTGAAACAATTGCTGTCTCATCTTAAAAATAATTGTCTTGAAGAAAAATTTCAGTCTGCTTATAGGCAACATCACTCGACGGAAACCGCATTTGTTAGGGTTGTTAATGATCTACTCTCTGTTATAGACAATGGTTCATGTTCTTTGCTGAATTTGCTTGACCTATCGTCTGCTTTTGATACTATTGATCACAATCTTCTCCTCAAACGTCTTGAAATTACTTATGGCGTGTCTGGTGCAACGCTTGATTGGTTTAGGTCATATTCGTTTAATCCTTAACAGATTATTGCGGTGGATGAATATAGATCTGAGGAAATCATTCTTGATTGTGGGGTTCCCTAGGGTTCAGTACATGGACCCGTTCTTTTTGTTCTGTTCGTTGGCCCTCTGTCTAAAATTATCAGAAGTTTCGGTCTGTCTTACCACCAATGCGTTGATGATACGCAACTGTACTGCGTTTCCAATACGAGAAATTTACAAGAAGTATCAGCCGATAGTAATAATTGTATCCAAAGTGTTAAGAAATGGATGAATGAGAACAGACTGAAACTGAATGATGATAAGACGGAGATGCTGTAAGTTGGGAACAGGAAGTGGGAAAGTGATACAGATTTGAAGCTGGGGGATGTCTCCATTCAAATTGTTGACAAAGTGAAAACCTTAGCACATTCTTAGACTCTGAACTGTCGATGGAGCATCAGGTTAATAATTTGGTTAGATCTCTCTTTTTCCAACTAAAAAAAGATTGCTTCCATTAGACGGTTCATATCTGAGGATATGACAAAACACCTGGTTGTGTCCCTCGTACTATCGAAATTGGATTATTGTAATGCTCTGTTGTTTGGCGTTTCACAATATAATCTGAGACGTCTTCAGATTGTCCAAAACAGCGCTGCTAGACTAGTATTCATGAAGCGTAGGTGCGATTCTGCCGGACCTCTGCTTCATGGCCTGCATTGGCTGCCTGTTGAGAAAAAGGATTAAATTCAAAGCTTGTGTTTTAGTGTATCATTGTCTTGAAGATACTGCCCCTTCCTACCTTTCGGAACTAAGTGAAAGATATTCGAAACCCCGCCCCTTACATTCGGCCACTGATTCCACCAAACTAGCTGTCTCTCGAATACGGAAAAATGCTGGAATGAGATCTTTTTCTCACTTCGGACCCTCTGTTTGGAACGCCTTACCACAGAGCATTCGTGAAAAAGAATCTTTGTCTGTTTTTAAACGTTCGCTTGATTAAAACATATCTGTTTCGTCTTTAGTAGATGGTATGAAAAGCAAGATAGGTCTGTCTGGTTTGTGTTGTGTGTTGTGTGTGTATGTATGTATGTATGTATGTATGTATGTATGTATGTATGTATGTATGTATGTATGTATGTATGTATGTATGTATGTATGTATGTATGTATGTATGTATGTATGTATGTATGTATGTATGTATGTATGTATGTATGTATGTATGTATGTATGTATGTATGTATGTATGTATGTATGTATGTATGTATGTATGTATGTATGTATGTATGTATGTATGTATGTATGTATGTATGTATGTATGTATGTATGTATGTATGTATGTATGTATGTATGTATGTATGTATGTATGTATATGTATGTATGTATGTATGTATGTATGTATGTATGTATGTATGTATGTATGTATGTATGTATGTATGTATGTATGTATGTATGTATGTATGTATGTATGTGTGTGTACTTGTGTATGTGAATAAGTATGTTTCAGCCATAGTAATTTGTAATTTAAGCGCTTAGAGTCTGGTGTCTCGGAGTTATAGCGCTATATAAGTTTTCAGCATTATTATTATTATTAAAGTGAAGGTCTTCCAGATATTGAGTCAGGTTCCATTTCATTCCAGTCTTTCTATCTCCCACAGTTCTGCGCAATATCCAATCAATTACGGTTAGAAATATTATTGTCGAAAGAAGACATCCCTGTCTTGCTCCAGTTTTAATCTCAAACGAATCAAAAAGTTGTCCATTATGACTTACTTGGCATGCAGTTTTCTTGGTCATAATATCGTCGTTTAATAAGAGTTATATAAGTTTATGGTATGCCGTAATGGTGTAGTAATTTCCAAATAACCTCCCTGTCAATACTGTCGAATGCCTTTTCAAAGTCAATAAAATTCATATAAAGTGATGATGCCACTCAAGAGACTGTTCTATAATAATCTGGAGCGTTACTATAAGGTCGGTGCAGGATCTGTCTTTTCTGATTCCATCTTGCTCACGGCGAAGTTTCCCATCAAGTGTAGTTTTCAATATCACTTGACTGAAAACTTTATTAGGAATTGGGAGGAGCATACTGACTCGCCAGTTTTTACAATCCCCCAGGTCTCCCTTTTTATGGAGCTTGAAAACATAGCCTTTCTTTCAATTTGATGGTATTTGGTTTGGACTCCATATTTTCAAAAAGAGGGTGCAAAATGTCCCCTGTGGTGTTAAATTTGTTTGAGGGCCTCTGTTGGCACGCCATCTGGTCATGGAGCTTTACATTTTTCGTGTTTTGCTTTGTTTCCTCCCAATATGACATGAATTTGTCTTGTGCCAGTCATGGTAGACAGCCGTTTAAACATCTTTCTACAAGGAGTCATTTTTGAAAGCTTTAACATCAAGACAAGATCTGACAAGATCCTAGATGAAATGGGTTCCTATTCAATAAGTGCTTGAGCGCTGTTCGGGGTGATCATGCAACTCCTTCTGTGTTGTTATTGTGACGAGCTATTTTCACTCTCTCGACCGTCTGTTTTCAAAAACCCCTTCAATTGATTAGTGGACAACATGGACACCGGTATTGCACAAGGAAATTAATACCTTGAATTAAAACACTTAAACATGGACATTTTTCTTCTTCAATTAAGCCCAATGTAAATACATAGAAAAATGTTCCCTATTCCGCTTAAGGGTGTAAAGGCATGAACTAGTCAAGATATCACAAACTTACCCATTGTTGACGGACCGTTATTTCTTACCCCTCGCTATCCGCTTAGGGCCTTAGCCACCTGTTCAATTGTCTGCATTCTTCCTGCTAATTATCCTTTCTCCTAACTGCCCTCGGGTTCGCGCCTCTAGCAGAGACTAGCCAATTGCATTTAGTACTCTCGCATTTCCGCTAATTTTGAGTTCTACCCATAGCAATCTATAGAGAGCATTGGTTCTACCTCATTGGCCATCTAAAATTGCCATTCTTTCTTATTGGCTATTCCAATAATTGTTTCGTATTCCAATTTTAACAAAACTCATCTCTCTCGGAAATAACGTCACATATGCTACTCGTAAAATACCCTGATAGGAACAAGTTATCAAATTTCAAACATGTAAAAATGTTTTAAATATCTCTTGGCTGAAGGTAAATTTATAATTAACTTAACCTATTCAAAGTGGAATGAAATATTACTGTGAATTCAATGCAATTGATTATTATTATTACGATTATCATTCGTGTCTAGATGTGTTTTGTTCTATGGATGTTCGTAAGTTGAAATATTTAATTCAGAAAAGTTAGTGGAGCAGGCACTTATGTTGGTAACAACAAGAGATGAAGTGAGTAGGAAAGTGCCAGAAGACAATAAAGAATTAAAAAAAAATTTTTTTTAAATTTTGCGGCGGTGATGGGGGTTTGAACCCGCGACCTTATTGGTACGACAACTCCGCCTGGCCGGTGAGAGCGTGACTCTATCGTGTGGATAGCTCATACGGTAGATTCACGCTCTCACCGGCCAGGCGGAGTTGTCGTACCAATAAGGTCGCGGGTTCAAACCCCCATCACCGCAGCGAAAATATAAAAAAAAAAAATTCTTTATTGTCTTCTGGCACTTTCCTACTCACTTCCTCTTAAGTTGAAATACTAGTATAAAACTGTATCTTATATACACTCCGGCACGGTTTCCAATGGATTCCTCGAACACACGGTTTCCTCGAACTCATTCGAATGTCCCCAATTTTTTCCTTATTGTTGTGTGTTATCATTCCATTCTTTTCTCGAACTAATTTCACCCAGCCAACGTAAAGAAATGAATTAATTAATCGGGTCTTTGTGTGTGTGTGTGTGTGTGTGTGTGTGTGTGTGTGTGTGTGTTTTTCATGCGCGAGGTGATTTCGACCACTGATGATTTACTGTGGCATTGACAGTTGCGTATGTGTTTATCGTGTGTATCTATCTACACTGCCTGTCTGTGTAATCAATATGATACACATGCAAACACACACAGACAATCACATACCTATCGTCGTTTCGTTTCGCAGAACCGACATCTCTCTGCTTATTCTTAGCACTTTGCCATTTGCTCTAAACCAATGCTATCTATACTAGATTGCTATGCTCTAAACGCAATGCAACGCGCCATGATTGGCTACGACTGTAAATGAATGTTGTAACATAGCAACCCCCGTCTCCCCTACACACACACACACACACACACACACACACACACACACACACAAACAGCTAGTAATATGTCATATATGAAGTTATCCCCCTCAATATATCAATGAAATAAATAAATAATGAAGTTGCCTTTCTTCATCCTTAAGTGTAAACTTGTCTTAGGGTCTATTCCAAGGGAAGCCTGGAATAACCCAGGCGTGAGAAGTAGCTTCCTGAAAGCCACATAACACAATGGATATCGAGCTAGGTATCTCTTGGGTGCGTAGCAAAATCTATAATGCTGATGCTCACTGCCCCCCCCCCCCCCCTTCTCCCCATCAAGTCGTTATGGCAAGGCATCGTTTCCTCGAAGCATGTACCGAGGAGTTTGAGGAAACCGTGCTGGAGTGTATAGTAGTTAACATGTTGGTTACGAAAAATGCCATTATTTCCCTGTATATTCAATATGTATATTATGTATATGATGTCTTTATTCTACAGTCACACATCAACCCTGCCACACATCATAATTACAATTCCTTAATTATAAAATATACGGGACAAAATCCGGTTAAATTCTCATCATGTAAAATAGTTCAGCTGTCAGCTCATGTTTGATATACAAATGCAATAATTATATTACTATTATCATGGAGTGATCGCTTTTCCTTGCCTTTGGTCGGCTAAAGCTATTATGTGTCGTTCAAGGATGAAACGGTGGCGAAAGATAACCTAGAATTGGCTCTAAGACCTTTTTTGTTTTTACTCCAACTGAAGGTCCTAGCCACAGAAGAAACAGTCGTTGCTTTTAATGAAGGTCCGTGGCACCCCAGAACAATCATTGCCACCCTGGAAATAGTCATTGCTTTTAGAGAAGGTCCGGGCAGATTCAGAATCAACCCTTAAGGGGCGGTTTGGGTCTTTTCTAAACAAAATCAATTATCTATATTGGGCGTGTTTAATCATTCTGTATCGTCATTATAGGTTTAAAAACAATACTTTTGGTGAAAAATATAAATTTTCTATGTTAATGCCCGATTTGCGACCTAATTTGGGGGTCTGCATAAAAAAAATATAACAATCTTGTGGCAAACGTTCCACAAAGCTATTGAATGAATAACCTCATATTCTACCCTTAGAAAAATGACACATTGAGAAAATACCAAAATAGCTTTCCGTTTCTCACACTTTTCTTATTAGACTACCTATACCTTTTTCGACTGTGTAATCCCGTGCCTTTATAGTCTACTTTAAGAATTTAGACTTCAATAATATTATTTCTAAGATAATAAAATATCGTTTTCCACCAAAATCTCAAAATCAATTTTTTAAAAGGATTTTCCTAATAATTAGAGCCAAACCGCCCCTTAACGTGTTGACAGTTCACAAGACGCCAGTCCAGTCTAAAGAAGCGTACCAACATATTAAAGCAAGCCCTTATTTGAAAGTATCAAGTCGCCGTTGGACGAAAGATAAGCCTATCGGGCTCCTACCATTGTCAAATTTCCAACCCAGTAATACATACAATTAAAATTAAATAAATAAATAAATGAATAAATTAGATCCACTCAATTAGAGCCATTCTTCTTGAGATTAAATAAATACAGGATTAATAGTTAAAAGTGTAAAATACGCATCACCTATTATCTACCTTCCACTTATTCTCTCTATCTTTCCCTGTAGCAATCTAATTAAACTTTTGTATATAATTGTTATGATTGCATTGGGGGTTACTATTGTTTCGACTCACTTATTATTACAATTAGTTATAAGGGACCTTAAGGTTATTCTTAATCACCTCTAGATTAAACCTGAACCGTTTGTGGTGTAGGTTGAGTGGCACATCTGGTAACGATAGCCATAGCGCACATACTATGTTTGAAACCAGACCATTGAGCGTTTCATTTGGATACTAACCCACTTCAAACACAAACCCCGCCACCATTACTAGTCTCGTCTTCATGACCTGGATAAATAATGTGTCCTCCAGATGAGAGAGTGGAATGTCCTGATCCATTCTATCGGATCTCGCATATTCCAAGTAGCTCTATTCCGTACCTGTTCTTCTCTCTTGCTGCTTGAGCTGACTTTCCTGTCTCATACAAAGTACGGACAGTTCAGGTTCCAATCCTTGTTTTTGCCTTCATCGACAAAAGATGTGTCGGAGATCTGGCTTCCTTGTGGCTTTTATCAGACCTCGTCATACTTCCTCCTGTTCCTACCAAATTTCTTGTGGAGCCATCTGTCGCCTCAAGCCAATCAATACAATATTATTTTCTGTTAAAGTTTCAGTAGTTTTTAATTCTATAGGGTGGGGTTGCTAACCCTACGCCCAACCCTCCTTTTTCGGGGCTTGGGACCGGCAAGTGCACTTTCTATGTGGTCAAGGCGGAGTTAGTCCAGATTTACTACCAACTAATGCCCCCCCCCCCCCCATTGTCCCTGTAATCACCTCTCTTGATCCCATGTTTACTTCCCAGTGGTGTCCACTTCGCATAGCCCCAGGTTCACTCCCCATCGTTGTCCACCTCCTATAGTCCCGAGTTCACTTGCCCCCGGTGTCGACCTCAAAAAGTTCCAGGTTCATTCCCCACTTGTGTCCATATCCTGCGGTTCCAAGTAGCCCCAGGTTCACTCCCCGCCGGTGTCTGCCTCTCGAAAACCCGGGTTCACTCCCCACTGGTGTCCACCTTCAATAGTCCTGGGTTCACTCCCCACTGGAGTCCATATCCCGCGGTTCCATGTTTACTCCCTAGTGGTGTCCACACCTTAAAGCTCCGGGATCATTCCCACTAGTGTTCACCTCCCGTAGACCCAGGTTCACTTCCCACAGTTCCGCTGGAATCCATATTCCATGGTCCCGCATTTACTCCCTGGTGTTGTACACCTCTCATAGCCCCAGGTTCACTCCCCACGGCTGTCCAGCTCCCATAGATCCGGTTCACTCCCCAGTGGTGTCGACCTCTTATAGCCCCGGTCTCATTCCAACTGGTGTCCACTTTCTATAATCCCAGGTTCACACCCCAAATGATGTCTACCTTTCATAGCCCCGGATCCACTCACCCGCCTCAGGACAGGCCACAATAGACTTAAAAAAGCATGAAACTGATACAGTCACCGGTCTGCTCGTGTGGTGAGGAGGAGGAAGATGCAGAGCATTTCCTGCAGCGATGCAGAAAATATTCAACCCGTAGATATATGGTCCTCTGCAACTTCTCCAAATAATAATTTGAACAAAATTTTTTGACCCGCTAGACGAGCTCAAAAAGACGAGTACCCTCATCTTCGAAACGGGACCTAAGATATAAAGGCATACGAGAAGAAGAGGAAGACTCCCCAGTGGTATCCACCTCCTCTAGCCCCGGGTTAATTTCTCAACCTCTCGTAGTCCGGGTTCACTCCCCAACAGGTGTCTACCTCGTATGGTCCCTGTTCATTCTCTGCGGTGTCCACCTCCAATAATCCCGGGTACACTCCCCATTCTAGTCCATATCCGGTGATTCCAAATTTACTTACTGGTGGTGTCCACCTCATAGCCCCGGGTTCACTCCCTGCTAGTGTCCACCTCCTATAGTTCGAGGTTCACTCCCCATTGGTCTCGATATTCCGTGGTGCCGGGTTCATTTCCCTCTAATATTGGCTTCCCATTACCCTTGGTATAATCTTTATGAGTGTCCATCTCAAATGGTCCCTGATTCAATCTCCACTGCTGCTAATCAATATGGAAGAAAAGTGTGATGTCAAGAAAAATAATGGTTCCCATTTCATTGGAAGTTTAAAACTACTCTTCATGAGGACTGAATACATACCTTGTGTTATGATCTTCTGGTTTCAGAGTGATGGCATCTTATTTTCTAGTCTAAATGTAGGCTAGTCGTCAATAAAGTCCCTATCTCCGCCCTTTAACGTCCTGCAATTCTTAGAATCTGCCTATACGTCCTGCTATTAAAATAGTTATGTTACCTTATGATTTGAAATGTATCACATGCTCACTTCCACAATTTAGGAACTAGAAAAGTAGAAGGCGTGAGGTCACGACTTTTCTTCTCTATTAGAGCCCAGGTTCAATCCACATAATCACTTTGATTTGTGAAATGTGAAATAACCCGAGTGCCATGCCTCTTTATCGTATGGTCAAAATATGAGCAATCCATTTCAGTACAATGGCTGTAAAGAGCCTATGACGATTACAGATATGTCTGACGGCGGTTATGGTTCTCTTTTCGATGTCAATAAATTGCTCCGCAATTGTTTCACTGATTACAATGGAAAAACAATTGCCTTCCAATGTTTTAAACAGTGTAAGTTGGCCCAGTGGTTCTCAACAATTTGCAAAAACAATAATAAATATTTTCAAATTTCAATTAGACGTCTACCACTATTTATCTAATATGCTTCTCTATCCAATTTCCAAAACTTAAAAACATTAAATGAACTTTTTGAAAATATAATCAACAACTTTTGTCCTATACTTTTCCTGCATGAGGATAGGTGTCGGGGTGAAACTTTTAAATTGTAGAATCGTTTGCGCGAACTTCTCTCATTGTCGTATTAATTTGCTTTTATAATTATCAATGAAATCTCATAAACATAACAATAATATATACAGAGGACCACCTTTCATATCCAAACTTGTCGACTATTATCGTAATCAATGTTTTCATCTCTATAATTTACTGAGTTACAGAGGAACTTGACTTCTCAATTCAATTTTAATGACAATGTTAAAAATACACCTTCTGTCGGTACCACGAGTCTTTCCCCTCCCCTGATTAGAATATGAGAAGCTGCTGTGTAGACTCTCCCTAATATTATATTGACAGGACGATTCAATTTTACTATCTTTTACACACACAGTGTGTGTGTTTGTGTGTATGTGTGTGTGTGTGTGTGTGTGAGTGAGTGAGTGTGTGTGTGTGTGTGTGTGTGTGTGTGTGTAAGAGAGATATTTTGTAGTAAATTGAAAAATAAGACTCTATCTTATCTAAAAGCGTGTTAAAATGTTATTCTTACAAACATAAATTAATTAATATCTCCCCTTCCTCTACCTAGTGCTGTGTCACCACTAATTCCCACCAATGAGACATTACAGACAAATCAAACTACTAGATCTATGTGTAAAGACCAGTCGATCATTTACAATAAATGGGGTACAAACTATACTATAAAGCAACTTGAAATGTTTATTCAAAGCGTTTTCATTATTATGTACACATATGCCATCATCATAATCAAAACGTTAGTCACTTTTGCGGAACCATTATTTCGACCTTTTCTGGAGGGTTTTTTTTTTTTCGCGGACAGGCTAAATATTTTTTGGGCACGGGCGGTTAAAAACCGACTGCGGGGTTGATCTTCTGTAATGTACCTTGTTGACCTAACTCAGACGCCGCTTCTATCCTGGCTATCGGCTTCATTGATCAAAGACCAGAATTGTAACATGATCCTAGTTAATCCCACCCACCGGAGTACTAATTTTACTTGTGATCCCCCCGGTAAGGCTATTGATAGTCATGGATGATTCCCTTCAATGAATAGTTGTTGTTACAATAACGAGAAAGAGTCACTTAAAATTGCATCAAACGCTTTCTGAGGATCAAACCGATTTCGGAGGGCTGTTTTTCTTTCATGGTTATCTGATCTGATCTTTCATTTTGTCGAGGCAGAGTTTCCAACACAGCGGAAAGAATTAATGTTATGGAGTTATCCTTAACACATGACTAACAACGATTACACATCAAGAAAGAGTGGATTTTTAAAATATTCAAGTGGTACAACTTTTCTTTAAAATAACTTTTTAAAAAGATCCGCATCGTCTGCTCAAATCATTAAGTCCATTTTAACTGTTGTACTCTGGACAAATTAGTATTTAAAAATCTTGACCAGAAAACTCGTCCTTCATAATATATTGATTGATTTAATAAATGACCCCGATCTTGGTAAAAACCTGGGACTTACTGACGTTTTTCCAGTGTACAGCAGTTAACTGGTTGACTGTAACCGCGATTTCAATTATCCTATGTAGTCATACATCGTCCAAACATAAACTGGATGGTAAATAGAAACAAAACCATTCTTCTAGATACTTTGAAAAATAATAAAGTGTATAAAAGTCCTTCTCAAAAAATATTTTTGTTGTCTCTGAGGGGATATATCAACTACTATTCATTGTTAGGCTGTTATGGACGTTCGAGGATGTTTGTTAAGTATTTTTAATTTCTTCAGTTGGTAATGTAAATAGTTCAGTAACTTCAGATGGAGAGGGCGTGCTCAGTATACGTAAAGACACTGATTATTCTTTTATAAATGATAACGATGATGATGATGATGATGATGATGATGATGATGATGATGATGATGATGATGATGATGATGATGATAATAATATATAGCGCCATCATCCATTATCATGATATATTATAAGCGATTTACAATTCTTTTCTCACGGTAGACACAATAATATGTGATAACACAGCCTCTCAGGCTTTAGTTCGGACGTCTAATTCCAAGGGGACACGCGGAATTTTACGTTTATTCAGGTATTTATGTTCTTTAACTGTGTTTCGAACCTGCGACCCTCAAGCCGACAGTTGGTAACTTGACTAAAATCACAGCGACAGAACGTAACATGGGAGTCTGATCCAAGGGCCCATTTTAATGTGAGCGGACTAATTTTAGTTCTTTAATTGTCCAGTAAATGACTTCCTAGTCCTAAGCCTGAGCGAAGCAAGTGGCAAAAAAAAAAAAAAAATCAAAAAAATTATCGAATTTTATGTACGTTTTCTAGTCTCTGACTAGCTAGGCTTCTGCCTAGATGTGGGCTTTGTATGGACTTGAATAAAATTCGGTTATTTTGGTCTGGTAACATCAAGCTTTCTAGTACATGATGGCAGGTAAGATACCCGTCTTCATAATTTCAACGCAAAAGATGTCCAAAGAGGAAATAAGCGACACATCTGGTAAAGATATAGTTCGTCCAGTTTCATAATTGATTTGAACTTATTTTTGCCATAGCCACATGATAAATCAAGTCACGTTGTCAATTCTACATTTAGGTCAATGAAAGTTTCATTAAAACTCAGATTGAACCAAAAACAAAGAAAACAGAAAGTGTGTTCTGATAAATCATGTTCTTTCAATCAGTAACAATGCCAGCAGAATAACTTTTGTCTCCGCTATACTTTCTAATCCTTTGTTTTTGGTTGTTCTTTGTAGTGAACCCTTCGATTTCGAGTTGACCGTCACTAGACCATTCCGGATGCCGGGCCTATAAGCGAGCGCCTTGAACGGTCCGCCCTGATATTATGTGACGAAAGGAGATCCAACCCGGTGCCCGAATAGCCTCGGCCATCCCGGGCTCCACACTATTATCTTATGGATCAGTCTTGCTCTCAATTTCAATGGCGAAGCGGCCTCACCAAATACTACCGCGATCGTGTCGCCAGGGTCGGCGGCGCGGTCGAGAAATCAGCAAACATCCCAACACATCTCTTGCGAGAAAATGCGATAACGGGGTCAGCGACCAGACGCACATATTGCCCCTCAATATCGAGAGTCAGAGTATGACCAAAATGAACTTTTATCAAAGCCTCTGGCCGTCTATAGCGTTGAAATTCTGCTACTACAGGAGACCCATCTTTACTCAGGCGCACAATCCTCTCGATTCCATATCCCAGGTTATACAGTGGTCCAGCAAGAGGGCATTTCGAGGCTCAAAGGAGGTGTTAGCGTTTACGCTAAAGATTTCGAAAGTAAGGGTCAAGAGAGCGTTACAGGAGTGAATAGAATTTCCGTGAAGATGGGTGGGCTGTATTTGCACATCTACAAACCTCCTAGAGATACTTGGACTACACCATCGGTCTCGGCGGTTAGCCATCTGTCTGGCAAACTTCAATAGCCACCATCACAAGTGAGGCTAGCGAGACCGCAATGAGGCAGGTAGACAATTCACTCATGTATGGTCTGTAACTATCTGCACATAATGTACCTTCAGGGCCAACGGCCATCAGAAAGAGTATACTCCTGATTTCACCGTCATGACGAAGGGAGCGAACGGGGAACCACTGCAGGTTAAGCTGACAGTCCTTGGCGACTTCCCGCATCGCAAACACTGGCCAGTACTTGTCACAACGGGGGTGACAATCCCGAGGGTGCAGTCTTCCTACTCTGCAGATGGAACTTCAGAAAGGCTAACTGGGAGAAATTTAGTTCCTATATCGAGCAGGTCTGCCCTGCTGTCCCTCCCAAGTCCGAGAACATAACCAGATTTAACAGGCTGCTCCATTCCACGAGGCAAACGGAAATCCTACACCCCCTGCTGGACGGAGGAGTAGGTAAAGCTGTACAATTACCAGCAGACCCAGTTACAGGATGTAGCCCATAGAGTACTAATTCAGTCTCTGGCAGACGGAAGGAAGCCACGGTGACAGGAGACCGTGGAAAGTCTCGAATTTAAGGACTCTAACAGCCATGCTTGGCGACTGATAAAGAAATTGGATCCTGACCGGAATTTTGCGAAAGCCGTACCGGAATGTGAGGCAGTCACAATTCCAAGGATATAAAGAACCGTAGCAAACAGGTCCCCAATCCGTCTTTCGAGCCCGGTGTCCGCAAGACATTCCGTACAATTTTGGATCGCTTACCTGCGGAGGAAGAATCTGACTGAACATCCCCGTTCAGTCCCCGAGAAGTGGGTGCAGCCATTAGCGATTTTAACAACGGCAAAGCAGCAGGGATATATGGCATATATCCCGACATGGTGACGAATCTGGGTTACAGGACACAGGACTGGCTGGCAGAGGCAATGTTTGACGTCCTTGCAAAAGGATAGCATTCACAAGTGTAGAAGAACGACGCTAAAACAGTTGCCATACTGAAGCCAGGGGAACCGGCGAAGTAGGCCGACAGTCACAGACCCATATCACTCCTGAGCTGACTGTGCAAACTTATGGAGCGTGTACTACTGAACAGATGGGGGCCGGTCCTAGACGCTGCCCTGCAACGCGACCAGGCGGGCTTCATGGAAGGGAGGTGCACCACGGAGCAGGTCATTGCCCTTACAGAGTATATTAAAGCAGGGTTCGAAAGGAAACAGCAAACCTATCAGCGGCGTATGGTACGGTTTGGTGCGAAAGATATTAATGCTCAAACTTGCAAAAATCATTAAGTGCAAAAAGACCTTGAAGTTGTTTTCTTCAATCTTGGGGGAAAGTCACTTCCACGTCGCGCTGGGAGACACAACGAGCAAAGTCAGGAAACTGGGGAATGGGGTCTCTCAGGGATCTGTTCTGGCGCCAAAGTTGTGTAATGTCTACATTAGGGACATGCCGAACACCTCCTCCCTGAGGCTGGGATACGCGGATGCCTGGGCACTCGTTTATCAAAGTAAAGTGTGAATCCGTCTCGAGAGCGCACACAGTGAGGAGGTCACCAGACTCAAATCCTACTTCGACAAGTGGTACCTGAAGCCGAAGATGAACACTTCCAAAACCGTGGCCACTGCATTTCACCTATGCAGTGGATGGCACACCCGTAAACTGAACGTCCTCGTCGGGGACCAGCTTCTCATATACGAGCCGAATTAGAAATACCGGGAGTTACGCTGGACCACCGCCTTACCTATTGGGCGCATCTCGAAGATGATGGAGAAACGCTATTCCACCGCGAGTATTGCGCTCCAGTGTGGGGTAGAAGCAAGAACGTTGAGAAGCTAGGTGTAAAACTTTGCAAGTCCATGTACATAGTGTCGAGAACGCTGACAACAGCGCCTAGAGAATGGGGCCCGATAATGGCAGCAATCCATCCCCCGATGTCCGGCGGGAGACGATTACAAACAACTGGTTTAATAAGATCAATGAGAGGGGGAATGGGGATACCGCCCTCTAGCGCATAATGGAAGGTGCCCCTATTTCAAGCCGAAATAAGTTCCGGCAACCCTTGTACGTAGCTTCCCTGACTTCGAACACAGCTGCATATACGAGATGGAAGTCGGTTTGGGCGAATTCGATCCCTCGAGGGGGCGGGGACATCGACTCCTCGAAACTGGGGGAGAAGTTGTCAGAATTTTCCACCAGCAAGAGGAGACATTGGGTGGCAGCCAATCGACTTCGATCGACAACCTGCTTAACGGCACGCTCACTCCATCAGTAGGGGTAATGAGTTTGCGTCCTGGATAGATCGTCATAACATAGTAGTGTGAGCACCATTAGAAGATGCAACTCAATCTAAAAATAGCTGCTATTTTGTGGACGCTATGATGTATCCTTGTAACTAGTCTCAGACTAAACTTGGAAGTCCGGCCTTAGCAAATGACTAAAACTTGACCAATCTTAGTCCGAAGGTGCCGTGACTTTAATCTGGGACTTGCTTAGTCAGCTCACATGACATCCTATTTTTTCAAGTCCTTGACTAAAGTCAGAGACTAAGCGCTAGCCCGTGTTCATGAAAACGGACCCAGTAGTCTTCATCGTCGCTAAGCACCACGAGCAAATAAATGGAAATAGAATTAATAACTAGACAAATGCTTTAATACCATGTGCATTTATTTGCATTTAATATCTATTCTTCCATCCCTCCAATTCAACTTTAAGAGCATTTCTTTAAAACAAAAGCAGGCGAATATATCATTTCTTAATAATTAATAAACTAAAATAAATACAAAAAAAAAAAACAAAAAAACCCAACCTAACTACTAAATATGTTTCAGGCTCAAAACCCTTCTTTAGGCAAAAACAACAAAAACAAAAAAAAAAAAAAAAAAAAAACAAAAAAAAAAAAAAAAAAAAAAAAAAAAAAAAAAAAAAAACAAAAAAAAAAAAAAAAAAAAAACAAAAAAAAAACAACATAAATACATTACATTAGATGTATTTATGCTTTTATTTCTTTGTTGTTGGTCGAAGAAGGGGTTTGAGCAGAAATATTCAGTGATGTTTAGCATTTGTTCATTTTTGAAGATGTTATATTCATTTTAGTTTATTACTTTTTACAGTCCATAGCTTCTAACAGCCTAGTATCACATATATTATTTCTTAAAGAAGGCGCCACTGACTTCAATTATTACCGCAAATTTGGAGGAAAATACCCCCAACCAAAACTGGTCTCGAAAGTGACGTTAGATGGATTATTTATTCCATGGAAAAAAGAAAATTACGGTGCAATCGACATATACGTCACCTACACGTAGGGTGCAATAGATGAGCTCTTTCGACCGACATTCCACTTCTCTTTTATACCGAGTTTTCCTGCAGTTCTTTATATGTAACACGTGTGTTTGCCATTGTGTGTCATTAAATTGTTGCTTAAATCCCGAGGGTATGAAAACGAAGAATGTGGTAGGCAATTGGTAAACACTCCATATCATTATATAAATTTCTCACACACATTCAGCGCGACGTGTACATATTTGCAGGTTTAACATTCGAACGCAATTATGGGATAGTTCAACATTGTTATAATGGGCCATATTTTCATGTCTTTTTTTACATTTCCATTACAACAATGAGCCCATAATGAATTAGGTTATCAACCTGCAAATAAGTACACGTCGATTCAGCGATATCAGAGCAGAACCACTGTTGTGCACCATACGAGTAACCACAAACCACTAACCACGATCCATTGATTCAATTCTTTACCACCATCTCCTTCCTTTTTTCATCTTTTGGATTTGACAGGGTGTTGAAAGGCGTGTTGAAGGCCATTGCCTTGTTCATAGGACTGACATGTTTGTTCTTTCTTAATGAAATTCGTCCCTCCAATTATCTTTTTTATTTGACTAGAATTAAAACAAAAAGGTTTGTTTTTTTCTGTTACGTTTCGAGTATTATTTTATAATTACGTTGTGTAGTTTTTCACTTTGCCATGATTGGATAAAACAGTGCATAAGCTTTTATATGTTTTACCCGACTTATACTGAGTACCAATATAGGGTGGAATAAACGTATTCTTTCATTTCTTTGTATTTATTAAACTTGTTATATTTTTTTCGTGCACTAACACGTACTCGCGAGCTCGTTGTGTTATTGGGCACGATAAAATAACTCGTTTAATAAATACAAAGATATTAAAGAATCGGATATTAATTCTCTTCGATAGAGCATAAAAAAACTAAACTCAAGTCTCATATTTTGACTACAGATTCATTTCTTATTATCTGCTCTATACTCCAACATAATGTGTTGAGACGGTAGGTCATAATGTGGTCGGGTCTCGGTTTCAACTCTCATCAGCGTTTTTATTCTCTATTTTCTTCGGGTACTTCTCTACTCACTTTTTCTTTATTATTTAGCTTTGTATCTGTGGTCATAATATGTTTATCAATCGCGTTAATGTAACAGAAAAAAGTAATGGTCCTAAAACAGTTCCCTCATGTAGCCTTGATTATAGCGGTATTTCACTTGATATGTTTTATTTACTGTTATTTGTTTGGGTCTTTTATTTTTATTTTTTATTTATTTTTTTTTTTTTACAAATCATTGCATTTTAAGCCGTTTTCATATTAACACTGGACACTGAATTTAAAAGATCTCTATCGGGACAGGTTTAATAAAGGGTTTTAATCCAATTTTCTTTTTTCAAAATAGAAAAGAAAAACTTTTTTTTTCTGCAAGGATCAGCACAAGAATTTGCTAAATCATCTTCTCATCTGTCAGTCTAAACTTTTGCATTCCAATCTCATGTTTTCATCGTTTGAAAACGGTGGTTGTTTGTCTTGCCGTCCAATATACGCCATTGGGCGTAGATAACACGAAACAGTTTTTTCACATACAGTTTTTTCACATCTTGTGTTTGTGCAGGCTGACACATTATATTATAAAAATATAGGCAGGCATGATAAAGGCACGATGTTGGTTTGCAAATTCTCATGTTTCAATTTGTGAAGGTAGACTTCTTCAACGAACCTTACTTCCCTTATTCTCCACCTCATCTACTGTGATATTTAGAATAGCTGTGAAATAATCAGTATCTATGTAACGCAACGCTATTTTATTATCGGTTTAAAGATTTCTTGATGTGATATTTTTTATCATTTTTATCGTGTCAGCTTGAAGATGTTCACCTTCATTCAGATCCTTTATTCTTTTAGGAAAAGAAGTGAAATAGAATGGCACTTGATGATATCATTCATACCTGTTCTTCCTTATCCTCGCTCTCCTCATCTGCCTTTTAGTTCCTCTTCACCGTCTTCCTCCTTCTCTTTGTCCTCATCATGATCTTGCTCGGCGATGTGAAAAAGTCATTACTATTTCTAATGTGACCAATCTTTTCAAAACAGGATCATATCAGTGAGAACCAACTTGTTAAAATCGAATGTTAAGCTTAACAAATAAAAATATGAGTTGGAATAAAAAATAATTCAATTTATTCTAAGTTTACAATACAACATCCCATAGTGATACTAAGCTGCTAGAAGCTGTGGACTGTAAAAAGTAATAAGCGATGAATATAATCCTTAGTTCCTTTAACTTTGACGCATAACGCACTTTCCTCAACTAGGCTAGTTCAATCCAACGTAATTGCCAGATCAACACTGTGGGTTACATTAACATTATTGTACAAAACTCACAAAACTCAAACTTACTGCTAATCGGATGAGACAATTAACCCTCTCCTTACCAACTACAGGAAAATCTGTTACGATTCCACCAACATTGATCTCATTCAGGTTTCTTTTGTAATCACAAAATTTGAAGATTTAAAAAAAAATGGTTATAAGAACTGTGATGTACATGGTATTTATATCTTTTGAGTAATGGCTTAAAAATCATTTAAAAAAATGTTAGATGGGTCTGATGTTTAGTGGAAAATCGTGAAAAGGGTCGGTAAGGAGGGAGTTAAGATAAAGTACTACACAACGGATTACCAGGCGGATGACTGGAACAACAATATTTTATAGTGGTCCGTTGACAGTTTTAAATGTCAAATAAAAACGGTTTCCCTGCATACGTTCTTGTTTCGAGTCTACAATACAAACTCACACGAAAATTTTGCTGATTGTTTTAGCATTGGCGTTCTGATAGAAGTAACGACGTTGACGTCAGTCAGCTCTTTGTTATTTTAGACAGCCGGTTAGTCATTAGATCTCACTAAATTATATCAGTCAGAAGATAAACGTTCAAGGTTACACATAGTTTTGTATGTTGATACGTTAAATCCAGCTGGCGGATGTTGTGAGTATTTTACCGAAACGCATATCATAAAAAAATCTTGACTCACGTCTGCGCCCTGTTCCGTGACCCTGTGACCCTTATTCATCTCGCAAGTTTACTCGACCAAGCCGCCTGGTTGAGCTTGTTGTATATATATATATATATATATACCTACGTACCTACTATAACATAAACCATGAACACTCCTTGACTTGCACTGCCAAGGGCCACGCCTGGCAAGAATGCGAGCACATTCATTATTCATGATCGTGCTACTCCTCGTGTGAGAGACTATCAAGTGTGTTATAAGTTATAAGTACCACCTTAATTATTTTGATTTTTCCCGATTCTTACTACTTTTTGTTAAAACAGGTCTGATAATTAGTAAAACGACGAAAGACTAATTCAAAAGTGCTCACACCATCAAGAGTTCGCTTGGATTTTTAAAATATCTTTATTTTCATACTTTGGAGAGTGACAAATAAGAGACTCGGGATCGGTACTCATAAAATATATTTTGTTATTGTGTGAATGTAGGGTAAGGGAAATAATATTTGTTGAGAAAAGGGCGATCTTTTGTCATCTTTTCATTTGCTCAAGACATTAAATACATTAAATATATTATTAGATGAATATGTATCCCAAGAGATCAATAATAAAAGTGCTCACAGATTTCGGACGTTTTAAAAATAGCTGATTTGCTCATCCAGAACGTTAAAGTCAGCTGTCAATTATGATAAAGAAAGAATTGTTAGAAGCTCAACATTCAAACGTGTGATTATTGATTCGGAAAAAAAAATGTCGGCTATTCTAGACCCATAGAGAGATATTTGATTCACGATTGTTAAACGCCAATGGACTAATCATAGAGCGCAATGTTTAAAAAAAATTTTTTTTTTTTTTTTTTTTTTTTTTTGGTTTGTTTGTGTTTGGCACAAAACAAAAAAGGGTGACAAGGGTCATTCGCATTGGGTCGTAAAAGTTGGAGCAAAATTGAATTGAAATAATAAAAACAATGAACGTTTTGGGTTCAACATATTTTATCAGCAATTCAAGCAATTAACAGATAAACAATTCCCTGTTAATTGATATCAATGTGTTTGGCTGACTAGAGGGCATCTTTCAAAAGCTAACTATTGTTTCATTTCGATGCCTTTCGATTTATTATTATTATTATTATTGTTATTATTATTATTATTATTATTATTATTATTATTATTATTATTATTATTATTATTATTATATATTATTATTATTATTTATTATATTATTATTATTATATTATTATATTATTAATTATTATTATATTATTATTATTATTATTAATTATCATCATCATCATTATTATAACATAGCCGAAAAAAATGAGCAACAATTTAATTTCTTTTTCCATTATTTTTCGTAATTTGATTTTGATCTTTTAAAAATATGGCTTAACTGGAAGCCAGTTTTCTTTCTATTTAACAATTTTACCGGTAATTCATAACTGTAAAGTTATAGAATAGAGAAACCCAGGATTAATCACTCCACATTGAAAATAATTAATTACCTACTTCTACTTTTTTTCTTTTTTTTATTAAAAGTAAATAAATTTGTGTTTGTTTTTGTTTTATACTGTTTTTTTGGTTTGTTTATTAGCCATTCATGAAGATCAAATGGGATTCTTATATGAAACGTCTTAAACTACTTTTTGCACGTTAAAAACAATTATTCAAAGCTGCATTTATTCTCGGTTTCACCATCATCGATGCACTCTAAAAACAGTATTCCATTTATTTCTCTGTTACACTGTATGAGACAAAAATATCATAATATAGAAGGAACGAAATTGTGGCTGTTTATTGTTGTTTTTAGCCAGCCATTTTTTATGAATAGTTCTCACTAAATTGTATCAATCAGACTGAAAACGTTAAAGGTTGGCACAGTTTTGTGTGTTGTTACGGTATAGGCTACGCATCAATATAAAGGAATCCCATACTCGAGTTATAGATATATGTTGTATTCTTCTCCGGATCGTAAAGGACCCCTGAACTTGGACAAGGATAATAATCTTTGAATTGGTTAGTCAAGAGATTGCTGTTCCAATGGTTCATTTAGGTAGATTGTTTCTCTTATCGCTGTTACCTGTACTCCGTAATTAGATGGCTGTACTCCGTAATTAGGTGATTTCCCGGGGATACTCGTTAGGAACAGTTTGCAGGTTCTCTTTCATCATACCCACGGCGTCAACTTCCTAGCATTATGGTAACATCAAGTTCCAGGTATTCAGGAAGCCAAAGTTAATGTCTTGGTATATATTTTGTGATCTTATCCATCTCTGATCTCTTCAGTACACAATTGAGAGACGCACAAACACTCATGATCTTGGTCGTATTGTTTATTCTACCCCAGATAACAATGTCTGGTTAATTAATCGTATGTCGGCCAGCATGAATCGTCTTGTTCCAAAATTTGTAAATTCTGAGTTGGAATTTTCAGTTTTTCCAGAGGCCGCCCATTTCTTAAAGCCAGCAGTCATAAGATCCTGATCGTGTGATGCAATTGGTCAAGTTTGTGTGTGTCTAAAGTGTATCTATCATTGACACAACGCCAAAACAAAACAAAAATTGAGAACAAGGACAATATCACAACTAAATAATTTTCTGAATTTTCCTTCCTGACGATAATCAGTTATCTCAACTTTTGTCTCGTGCTCATTCAGCAATGCTTAGATCATTGATCAGTTTTTGTTATGTATTCATAATACTCAATGATGACCACCGTTACTCAAAGTGACCGGCATGTATGATTTATTCCGGAGTTGTGACTAAGTGTTTAATATTCTTTATTCAAAAATTTGTCGTGAGTGTGGTTTATTAGTCGTGTTGTATAATACTGGATTTGTGTTCAGTAAGTCCCTATTTTGAGTCCCACTGTGGGTGGTGCAAAGTTGATCTTTACTCGCAGTTTCACACCATACCTATTTGTAAAAGGAGTAGCCTTACTTAGCAGGTAACTATCGTCTCCTTCGAAAAAAATGTAATAGCTCCGTCACGCTTCGTTGTTATCACAACGTGAAGAATCGTTTAAACTGAAAATCAATAATTTAGTACGAAAAAACCTTTGAGATTATTTAACCTTTATCGATGTGTCTAAATATCTTCCACAACTCTATCCTTTCACGTGCTTTACCATTCTTGGGACAGTTTTCTGATCCTTTTTGCTCGCTTCTTTGTTGTTTGTCTCTAAACACCCTCCCCTCATCCCCCTCTCCCGATGACTGTTAATTGATAAGCGACAATGCGACAACCCTAAATGTTTCCATGCGATTGATAATAGTGACTACTACATTGGTAATACAACATCAAATGATGGACAGGCCTGGACCTGAATAGATAGAACCAAGATGACGTCACTCAGGTCTTTTGTCGCATACTATCTATAACCTTCGAGAAAACACCAGAGACCGTAGGGTTGTGAAGTCTGCCTCCCCCCCCCCCCCCACACCCTCGACGGTCAACTAGTAATAGGAATGAGTGAGTGAGTGGTAATAGATGGAACGAAACTGACGTCACTGAGCGCTTTGTTATTGTTTTTAGATAGACATTTCAATGATAAGTTCTCACTAACTTCTATCAATCAGACTATAATCGTTTAGGTTACTCATCGTTTTCTGTGGTGGTATGTTAGATCCGGTTGGCGGATGTTGTGAGTTTGTTAACTAAACGCACATCATCAATTAAATAATACGATTTGTGTTACTTTTCCTTCCAGGTCTACCCATAGCATGCATCGACAATCAAATACGAATGTATATAAAAGGACGATGGAGACCAATATATTACTGTGTCTTTTGCTGTTATCGGCATTTTGTGGACGTGAGATTATCGTCGTTGGATCAGAGTGTGGAACTCGTTTCACAGACTTTTCATCCAGTGTTGTTTTAGCAGAGGTTGTATTACAGGTACGTATACTGATACTTGACCGATTTGTTTTACGATTAGATAACATTTGACCAACTGTCAAAGACTTGTATTACGTGATCCCTTCGTCGGCACAACAATAAACAACTAAACGTTGAAAACAAATAAGAAGAAATGCAGTATAAATTGCATCGTCTGTACTCAACGATGGTTGGAGTGTGAACGAATCGTTAGCGTGGTGTGATAGAAATGATGAGGCCAGTGAGAGACGTGAAATTTCTAGAAAATAATGGACGATAAAAGACGTAATAGAAATGTAATAGTATCGTAGTAGTAGTAGTAAGTAGTAGTAGTAGTAGTAGTAGTAGTAGTAGTAGTAGTAGTAGTATAGTAGTATTAGTGTAGTGGTAGTAGTAGAGTAGTAGTAGTAGTATAGTAGTAGTAATAGTAGTGTAGTAGTAGTAGTAGTAGTAGTAGTAGTAGTAGTAGTAGTAGTAGTAGTAGTAGTAGTAGTAGTAGTGTTATAGTGGTAGTGGTAGTAGTAGTAAGTAGTAGTAGTAGTAGTAGTAGTAGTAGTAGTAGTAGTAGTAGTAGTAGTATAGTATAGTAGTAGTAGTAGTAAGTCGTAGTAGTTAGTATAGTATAGTATAGTAGTAGTAGTAGTAGTAGTAGTAGTATTAGTATTAGTAGTATGTAGTAGTAGTAGTAGTAGTAGTAGTAGTAGTAGTAGTAGTAGTAGTAGTAGTAGTAGTAGTAGTGGTGGTATTAGTGGTAGTGGTAGTAGTAGTAGTAGTAGTAGTAGTAGTAG
>NC_088360.1:66646988-66651988 GCF_034508935.2 Berghia stephanieae | reverse complement strand
TTATCATTATTATTATTATTATTTGAGTGTCTATTTTGATTCAGAAATGAGAATGTCAGCTCACATTTCTGCTCTCTGTAAATCTTTATACTTTCAAATGAAGAAAATCAGTTCGATCCGTCAGTATATTGCAATTGGAACATGTAAAACATTGGTTGTTTCCCTCATTTTTTCGAAACTAGATTATTGTAACTCGCTGCTTGTCAACTTGCCTCAGGCTTCTATTAAACAATTACAACTACTGCAAAACAGTGCAGCAAGATTAGTTTTTGGCAAAAAAAAAAATTTGATCATGCAACCCCTTTGTTGGCCTCTCTCCATTGGTTGCCCATTGAAAAGTTCACATATTACAAAGCAGCGTGTCTTGTTTATAAGTGTTTGGCTGGTATAGGACCGGCATATCTCACAGATCACGTGGTCATGTGTAAATTTGAAAATTACACTTTAAGATCATGTAATGACCAAACGAAAATTTCGGAAAAAAGATCAAGAACAAAATTTGGTGATAGATCGTTTGCTTGTTTCGGCCCCAAAGTTTGGAATGAACTACCACGTGGTCTGAGGGATGCAAGTCTTTACCTACTTTTAAAAAGAATCTCAAACACATTTTTACTGTATTTGTTTTTCTTGACTCTATATGAATCCTTGATTTGGCTATGAATTATTATTGTTGTTATTATTTTATTTTTTTCACTTAAAATTGATAATTATATTGTAAAGTGCCCAGAGCTTGTGTTTTACACGAGAATGAGCGCTATATAAATGTGTATTATTATTATTATTATTATTATTATTAGTAGTAGTAGTAGTAGTATAGTAGTAGTAGTAGTAGTATATTTTTAATTCAGAAAAGTGAGTGGAGCAGGCACTTATGTTGGTAACAACAAGATATGAAGTGAGTAGAAAAGTGCCAGAAGACAATAGAGAATAAAAAAATTTTTCGCGGCGGTGGTGGGGTTTGAACCTGCGACCTTATTGGTACGACAACTCCGCCTGGCAGGTGAGAGCGTGGCTCTACCGTGTGAGCTATCCACGAACACAAAAATATTCGTTTCAAACCCAAAGTCATTTCTAGATCCCTCTCTCACCCACTTCTTGAGATCGCCGATTCGTTCGCCACCATCGCGAAGTAATTTTGACCAGCAGTTAAGCTTAATAGCCAATATTCTCGTCACAAACATATAACATAGAAACGATTGAGACATTGAGTATGCTCCGGTGTATGGGGTGAATTTTTAATTCAGAAAAGTGAGTGGAGCAGGCACTTATGTTGGTAACAACAAGATATGAAGTGAGTAGAAAAGTGCCAGAAGACAATAGAGAATAAAAAATTTTTTCGCGGCGGTGGTGGGTTTGAACCTGCGACCTTATTGGTACGACAACTCCGCCTGGCAGTGTGAGAGCGCGGCTCTACCGTGTGAGCTATCCACGAACACAAAAATATTCGTTTCAAACCCAAAGTCATTTCTAGATCCCTCTCTCACCCACTTCTTGAGATCGCCGATTCGTTCGCCACCATCGCGAAGTAATTTTGACCAGCAGTTAAGCTTAATAGCCAATATTCTCATCACAAACATATAACATAGAAACGATTGAGACATTGAGTATGCTCCGGTGTATGGGGTGAATTTTTAATTCAGAAAAGTGAGTGGAGCAGGCACTTATGTTGGTAACAACAAGATATGAAGTGAGTAGAAAAGTGCCAGAAGACAATAGAGAATAAAAATTTTTTTCGCGGCGGTGGTGGGGTTTGAACCTGCGACCTTATTGGTACGACAACTCCGCCTGGCAGGTGAGAGCGTGGCTCTACCGTGTGAGCTATCCACGAACACAAAAATATTCGTTTCAAACCCAAAGTCATTTCTAGATCCCTCTCTCACCCACTTCTTGAGATCGCCGATTCGTTCGCCACCATCGCGAAGTAATTTTGACCAGCAGTTAAGCTTAATAGCCAATATTCTCATCACAAACATATAACATAGAAACGATTGAGACATTGAGTATGCTCCGGTGTATGGGGTGAATTTTTAATTCAGAAAAGTGAGTGGAGCAGGCACTTATGTTGGTAACAACAAGATATGAAGTGAGTAGAAAAGTGCCAGAAGACAATAGAGAATAAAAATTTTTTCAATCGTTTGTCGTTTGTGATTGTTGTCTCAATCGTTTCTATGTTATATGTTTGTGATGAGAATATTGGCTATTAAGCTTAACTGCTGGTCAAAATTACTTCGCGATGGTGGCGAACGAATCGGCGATCTCAAGAAGTGGGTGAGAGAGGGATCTAGAAATGACTTTGGGTTTGAAACGAATATTTTTGTGTTCGTGGATAGCTCACACGGTAGAGCCACGCTCTCACCTGCCAGGCGGAGTTGTCGTACCAATAAGGTCGCAGGTTCAAACCCCACCACCGCCGCGAAAAATTTTTTTATTCTCTATTGTCTTCTGGCACTTTTCTACTCACTTCATATCTTGTTGTTACCAACATAAGTGCCTGCTCCACTCACTTTTCTGAATTAAAAATTCACCCCATACACCGGAGCATACTCAATGTCTCAATCGTTTCTATGTTATATGTTTGTGATGAGAATATTGGCTATTAAGCTTAACTGCTGGTCAAAATTACTTCGCGATGGTGGCGAACGAATCGGCGATCTCAAGAAGTGGGTGAGAGAGGGATCTAGAAATGACTTTGGGTTTGAAACGAATATTTTTGTGTTCGTGGATAGCTCACACGGTAGAGCCACGCTCTCACCTGCCAGGCGGAGTTGTCGTACCAATAAGGTCGCAGGTTCAAACCCCACCACCGCCGCGAAAAATTTTTTTATTCTCTATTGTCTTCTGGCACTTTTCTACTCACTTCATATCTTGTTATTACCAACATAAGTGCCTGCTCCACTCACTTTTCTGAATTAAAAATTCACCCCATACACCGGAGCATACTCAATGTCTCAATCGTTTCTATGTTATATGTTTGTGATGAGAATATTGGCTATTAAGCTTAACTGCTGGTCAAAATTACTTCGCGATGGTGGCGAACGAATCGGCGATCTCAAGAAGTGGGTGAGAGAGGATCTAGAAATGACTTTGGGTTTGAAACGAATATTTTTTGTGTTCGTGGATAGCTCACACGGTAGAGCCACGCTCTCACCTGCCAGGCGGAGTTGTCGTACCAATAAGGTCGCAGGTTCAAACCCCACCACCGCCGCGAAAAATTTTTTATTCTCTATTGTCTTCTGGCACTTTTCTACTCACTTCATATCTTGTAGTAGTAGTAGTAGTAGTAGTAGTAGTAGTAGTAGTAGTAGTAGTAGTAGTAGTAGTAGTAGTAGTAGTAGTAGTCGTAGTAGTAGTAGTAGTGGTAATAAGCCTCGCAGTCCGAATGACGCTTGCTGAAAATTGTGTGATTCAGTCATAGTCGATGAGTATAGCTGCTCTCTCCATCCATCTTGTTAATTGTTTCCATTGGTCAGGGTCCTGGACCAGAGTTTTCAGACTGTCAATATCTTGTAGTGACTTTAGTACAGACGGCACTGCATTATTTCTTAATTCTTCGCGGATTAATTGGGATTAATTCGACCTCATCTGAATCCAGAAATGTCTGAAATGTAGACAGATCCTGGTTCAGGATAGTTACTATTGACATTGTTTGTTGCCATGAAGAAAATAGTCTGTCATTGCAGTTTGGGCTAAGATGTGACCGAATAGCCTCCATCGCTGTTCTTTTATTATTGTACTGAGGCGTTGGACCCTGCTTTTTTCATAGAGATCAGTATTTGTAATTGTCTCTGGCCAATAGATTCGGATTACGCGACGTAATTGTTTGCGGTGGTATGAATCGAGACTTTCTAAGTTCTTTTTTTGTGAGCCCCCAGGTTCCAAACTTTTGTGTCAATATTAGAATAATCAGTGCCTCATATCTGTATTCGTTTATTCTCACTGATTATGTTATTTCTACTCCTTAAATTTTGGAGTTGGTTGAATGCATTGGGGGCCAGCTGCTTTTGTTTTCTGATGTCTTCATTTTCGTTGATCAAATTGCCTAGTTTACGTACACTTTTCCATTCATTTAAATTTCTGTTGATTTTTGTATATTCTGTTTTGGATTGATTCACTTTTAGATTCCAAGCTTCTGGGGTAGTTGATATTATTGGCGTAGTGTATATTTTCGCTTGATGTTCTGATTCAAAGATTAGGTATGTGTTATATGTGTATATCAATTAACGAGTGATCTTTATAGGTGGTAATTTTGGTCTTAGATCTTTCATGGCCGGTGCGAGGTATATCGTGAATAGAATTGGACTCAAGCTGACTCCTTGAGGAGATACAATTGAGGTTGTTATTGTTTATAAACAATCAACTATGTTTGTCCGACCACGTATAAATGTTTTGATTGCTCAAAATCTACTGGTTAATTAATTCATTTCAGATGAAGTGTTATAAAAGGATCATAAAAATGTCATTATCAATCAAGATATTGAACATCCTTGTCTTGGAGAGAGCAGGCCTTAAAGGCCCCAGCTCGTGTCAACTAGTAAGAAATTAAAGCTATCATACATTGGCAACATCAAAAGACATGATTCAATTGAAAAGCTTGGCATGGAAGTTGCCCCTGGAGCAGAAAGATGCCAAGGTGAAGGTGGTCACAAGACATAACATTAGACTGGATGGGAAGAACAACCACAGAAGCGGAATACATGGACAGTTGACAGTCAGTAAGGAGCTCTATTTGAGAGGCTACGTCCAACAAGTATCTGCCTTAAATGACCTTTAATCGCTGTTTTTAAAAATGGCCTCCAGTTGATAGAAATAATAATCATTTTTTTTATATAGACGGGTAAAAACATATAGGTTCCATATGAACAGCATTTTAAAACGTGTTTAAAGCATAAAGCTAAAATTATTCGCCAGGATAAAAGTCGTTTTGACAAAGCAAATTATCTACAGTTACATACAAAGTGTCCATACAGTCTGGGTACATGGTAATAGTACAAATTCCTCTT
>NC_088360.1:66639488-66641988 GCF_034508935.2 Berghia stephanieae | reverse complement strand
TGGAGATGACAAAGCCTTGAGTTAAAGGCTACATTTAAATCGTCACTTTTATTTCATCTTTCACTGTATCTAATATATGTCAGTTTTATAGTTATTTGTCGTCGTCGGCTTCATCATGCGTCGTGCGGCTATGTGGTCTAGTGGTATGACACTCGCTTTCGGATCGGAAGGTCCTGGGTTCGAGCCTCGCTCAGCGCATAGTTGATTCCTTGGAAAAGACTCTTTACTCGCATTCTCTCACCGTACTCAGGTGTAAAATGAGTACCTGGCGGTTTACAGCGTTGTCTCTGTCCGAAAAAAAAATGTAACATCGCCTAACAGGTGTCATGTCCCGTCCTAAATGTTAAATGTTGCTGTTGGCCAGGGATCCCTTGTAAAGCGCTTTGAACACAGTTAGTGGATATTGCGCTATATAAAAGCTCATTTTAGAATCATCATCATCATCATCATCATCATCATCATCATAATCATCATGGTTTTTGTATTGTAAATAATATGTTACCACTAATTAATACAACAAGTACTTTTTTACTACTTTTTACTATTGTCTTGTCTTGATTTGTTATAACTAGAAATTTCAATTTTTTTGTTTGTTTGCTGTTATTTTTCAATTTTTTTCTTTACTTTTTTTTTGTTTTGTTTTGTTTGTTTGTTTTGGATTTTTTCTTTGTATTTTATTTTTGTTTGTTTTTTTGGTTTGTTACTACTTTAGCATTTTTTATCGAGTAGTGATTAGCTTTTAGTATTATATACGTGTACATATAATATATAGGTCTGACATCCGAACGCAGTTATAGGCCAGTTTAACATTGTTGTAATGGCATTATTTTGCGTCATTTATTTTAAAGATTTTCATTACAACAATGAGCCCAAAATGAATTGGGCTATTAGACCTGCAAACAAGTGCACGTCGATTCTGGACCTTGAATAGACTAGGATAAATGCCACTGAGGCAAAAATAGATAAATCAAATTTCATAAAAGAAATAAAAGTCTGAAGACCCACCTCTCTCGCTGGTTTTTTTTTTTGGCACTTTTTTCATTGTTACGTCATAAGGGTGTTGATCTTGTCGGCTCTCGTATTCTGTCTTAGTCTTACTAATCAGTTGATAATTCGACTTTTTAACAATCTTTGTCCCCTTTGAAATAGACTTGTCCAATTTCTCCTTTCCTCACAGTAAATTAACACAAACAAACAAGCACATACACACACACACACACACACACACACAATACAATATTGACATAGACACCCTCACAGAGATGCACACTAGTAACATCGTAGTCATCGGAAAAACGGTATCAACATCATCATCATCATCATCATCATCATCATCATCATCATCATCATCATCATCATCATCATCATCATCATCACAACAACCTTCCTAATATTTTTTCTTTACAATCCTTCACTTTCACCATTCCCCTATAACACAATCACCATCTTCATCATACTCCATATTATATTATTTCCTGTAACAAGCTATGTTAGGGAAAGGTTGTGGTCCTCCTCTCTCTCTCTCTCTCTCTCTCTCTCTCTCTCTCTCTCTCTCTCTCTCTCTCTTTCTCTCCTTTCTCTCTCTCTCTCGCTCTCTCTCTCTCGCTCTCTCTCTCTCTCTCTCTCTCTCTCTCTCTCCACTTATCTATCTCTCTATCTATCCCTATCTCTCTCTGTTCCTGGGTGGGGATCCTGACCTCCCATAGCGGGCAGGGAGGTACATACTGTGTCTTTTATCCCCTTGTATCTGTTATCCAACATGCTTTCTGTCTTTGTTTTGGAATGAGATTACTTGTTTTTTTCTTGGCCCTCGTCGGAGTCCTGACTGGGAGGGAAACAGTCAAATGCATAGTTATTGTTTTGGGAGATGATATTTTTTTCCTTGTAAATCATCTCTCTGTTAAGTATTATTATATTTGTTATTTTTAATGTACAATGTAAGCATTTGAGTGTATTCCTCTTTGTTGGATTTTGTGCTTGTGTCCGGATGAGATCTCATACTAAGTACATTGGTGGTATGCTCTTGGAATCAACATCTAATCCCTATTTGTTCCCATTCCCCCTTGTCTTACTTTCTCTTGGGTGCTTTATTTGTAATTCTAGAACTTTTTACTATCCCACTTTCTTCCTTTTTACTGGCGCTGATATAACCTAAATTGACCTAAATGTGTTGCAAGCGCCGTAAAACCCTTAAAAACAAACAAACAAAACAATCTCTCTGTTCTTTCACGCTTATGTCAGAAATAGTAATATCTTCATATTATATACATAACATGCAATTTTGCTGTAGTAAAGTTACATAAAATGAGATAATGAGATTTGCACATCAAATTTCCTCCCTCTTTCCTTTCTATGGGTAAGAATCTTGTCCTTTCTCCCCCCCCCCCCCCCCTTCTCTCTTCTCTCTCTCTCTCTCTATCTATCTATCTCTCTCTATATCGCTCTTTTCCTTCTTATCTATCTTCTCTGTATGTGAGGAATAACTATCGATGCTGTGAGT
>NC_088360.1:66616988-66636988 GCF_034508935.2 Berghia stephanieae | reverse complement strand
TCCTGAACCAAATAATCAGGTAGTCTGGTATATCTATGGCACGTAGTTTGGTCAACTGCATGGCAGTGTTCATCGCGTTAAAAGCTGATGAGAAGTCTACATATTATAGAATCCTCGCCAGATTTGAAGACTTCTTGTCGAGATATTTCCCCACTCCGTTTATTACGGTCAGTAACGCATCTTCCACGCTGAGTGAATGCTGATATGCGAATTGGTGTTTATTCAGTATTTTCGAGTCGTATACTGTCTGAAGAAGCTCGTATTTTATTATTTTTTTTCCAAGCATTTCATCACAACCGATGTCAGGGCAACCGGTCGGTAGTCGTTGAACGCCACCGGGCAGCGCTTCTTCGGTACTGGCACGATCACGGACGTTTTCCATAGCACTGGTACAGACTGTTCATCGATGGAACGTTGGAATATTTGTGTGAAAGGCACCGCCAGTCGCCAGTTGGTTGTGGGAGTATTTCAATATCAGACTGTGTATGTCGTCTGGACCGGGTAATTTCCGTTCCTTACAACGTTTAATTAATTCCGCCACAACTGTTTCTTCTAGTTCTGGGGGTGGCTTTCTGTTGATTGTTGGTAGACGCGTGTCGAAGCGGCAGTAAAAGGTGTTGAGTTCGTCAGCATCTATGTTTGCATTATCAGATGATAGTCGTGTTTTCTTTGGTTCTGCCCCTCCCATTTCACGAATCATTTCCCACGCTCTCATAGAATTTCCCGATTTTAGCTTTTGTTCCATTTTTCGTTTGTACGCTTCCTTTTCTTGTTTAATGACGATTTTTAGTTCTTTCTTCTTAGCGTGTGTTTGTGTTCTGTCAACGCTCATATATGCGATCTTCTTTTCATTTAGGGCATATTTCAGACGTTTAGTTACCCATCGTTTGTTGTTGGAGAAAATTCTAATTTCTTTCTTTTTAACACATGACTCAACACAGCATAGCTTGTCACCACGTCAGTCCATTCATCAATCGTTCCATCTAGTGGCATTGACGTATCCCACATCACCGTACATTCAAAGTATGTATTGAGACACTCTATTGCTTCTTGTGACCACACGTTTTGATGTTTAATGTTTTTTCAATTTAGACACATATGTTGGGATCAAGTGTATTGTGTTGTGGTCGGAGTTGGAAATCGGTTGTTTACAGATTGATGTGTAGGCGTCTTTTATGTTACAGTGACACAGGTCAAGTGTGTTGTTATGACGAGTCTTGCAAGTGACAAATTGATTGAGTCTGGAGATTGTGTGTTGGCAATGGTTGAAATCGCCAATAATTATTAAGGGGCTGTCCCGGTATCTGAGTAGCAGTCGCGACGTGTGTTCTTCCAGTGTTTGTTTTGCTTCGTCACTATTTGAGCTCAGGGGAATGTAAACAACAACAATGTTGACGATACTAAATTCTCGGGGAAGATAGTGAGGGCGTAGTGACAGCGATAAAAGTTCGGTGTCACGTGTGTTGATTTGTGTTACTACATTTACGGTTTTACACCATCTGTCGTTCACATAGATGCAAACACCTCCCCCTTCATTTTTCCCCAGTGAGGAATCTGTGTCATTCCTAAACAATGAGAAATTGTCCAAAGCAAAACTTCTATCGCTGTCTTGGGGTGTCAACCACGTTTCTGTTAGTCCGATGATGCACGAATTTCTATAATCGTTGTCAAACTTTGTATGGGAAGCAATGGTGTCGATCTTATTTCTAAGCGAGCGTACGTTTGAAAGAATGGTGAATGGTAGTGGTGGAATACATAAGTCATGGTCTCACGGACTTTTTTGATTGGGAAAAATTAAGCAGGCATTTTTCATATCATCTGTATGGGTTGTTTACACAAAATTACACTTCGGAAAGTTCTAAATGATCAATATTATGTATATTTCAAAACAAAATTACGGTTAATCCTAGACATACTGCTCTAAAACTATAAGAGCTAGAACTATTCTGATGTCTTCATCATATTTTCGAAGAAATTTGCCATATAATTGCCAAGTTTCAATATTATATTCCGTGTATTACGCGAGATACAGCCACAAACCAGAATAAAAAGCGTCCCATATTTTCCGGAGTTTTTATTTTTCTATTTGTGAGTCATCCAAATAAATGACACCTTTGAAACTGCATAACTTTTTTATTTTATTTATGAATTTATTTTCAAAATTCAAAAAGAATTTTACTTAGTGGAGATAGGGCTTTGATTTAAATGTAGTATTTCCCACAAAAAATAGAGAAAAAAAAAGTCATAGTCAATGCTATATTAATAAAAGGGACGGGGAGTTGGTATAATAAAAATGTTTGAAGACAAACGAGTGTGGCCGGTGGGCAGAAAGGATCACAAAATCACATACAGACTAAAGATCTGAACAAGTGTGTATGAAAGGTGCCAGACAGAGCAAGAAAGAAAATTAGAAGAAAAAAACATTCCAAAAAATTAGTCTACCTCGACTGGGGATCGAACATCAGACCTTCTGATTACCGATTTAGACGTGCTACTAGTACACCACAGAGGCTCCCGATAGTTGGGACAATTTTAATTCTTATTTTCTTCACAAGGGTACGCGTTTCACGCTGTGAACCCGAGCTTGCAACACATACATTGAACACAAGAGGACGAGGACGAAGACATAATTTGAGTCGCTCCATTTTATTTTATGAAAATATCAAATTAAGAAATTAATGAGCGGCACCAATGTAATATAATAGTAGTAATAATAATAATAATAATAATAATAATAATAATAATAATAATAATAATATAATAATAATAATGATGATGATGATGATGATGATGATGATAATAATACCTAATGATAATAATAATTGTAATAATGTTAATAATAATGATGATGATAATAATAATGATAATAATAATTGTAATAATGTTAATAATAATAACCATTTTAAAAAGTAGTCATTCAGAGCCACCAGGCTCATGGAGCCGGAGTTTATCCCGGTTTCTATAGCGTGAAACAGACAATAGCAATTGCTTGCTATCCTTTGAATAGGACGCTAGTCTATCGCAAAGTACTTCAGTCAGATCTAACCGACCCCTCTACCCAATCACTGCTGGGTGAACAGGGGGGGGGGGGGGTCAGAGAAAAAAAATAATCTCGACTGCACCCGAAATCTATCTCGGTCCTTTTGTTTATGAAGAGGGTGCTCTACCTACTAGGTATCGGGATCCCAATAAAATAATAATAATAATAATAATAATAATAATAATAATAATAATAATAATAATAATAATAATAATAATAATAATAATAATAATAATAATAATAATAATAATAATAATAATAATAATAATAATAATAATAATAATAATAATAATAATAATAATAATAATAATAATAATAATAATTGACAATTCGGATTTTTCTAACTCTAAGGCTCCGAAGTCCAATTAACCAATCGTTACCAAATTTTGTATGGTGTTTACAACTGACATGGAGATGGTTTGTTTTTGAGATCGATTCGACATCTTGATAATTTTATCTAAAAATCAAACTTGTTTCGCAAATAAATATCGAATGCCTGCTTCGATTTCAACCAAGTTTTGTATTAACTGCCATGAAAGTGATATAATTGTTGATCATTGCAAAAATCATCTTTCTCTTATTTGAAATTAAAAAAAAAAAATTCGATTTGCATTCAGTATCTGTTCTTGATATTATGTTAATGGTCAAAATGAATCACATTCATCTTGATTAATGGCTGCATTGACAATATTTTCCTAAAATAAATTTAACAGCCCCGTATTTTACAAATAAACCATATTATTTCATCGTACGACTCTCTCTCTCTCTCTCTCTCTCTCTCTCTCTCTCTCTCTCTCTCTCTCTCTCTCTCTCTCTCTCTCTCTCTCTATCTCTCATACGCTACAATAAGAGTGGTTCCGCAATGCAAACAAGGCGGACAGCTACAGACCTATATGGCTCTTAAGCAGCCTTTACCAACTTTAGAACCGATCGTTACGTACTTCAAATCGGTGGTGACCAGCGGCGGCCGCTGCTCTAGCGCTGCAGTACTGCTGCAGTCTCCCTGATCAATTTGACTTCGTCAAGAACTTAACCAATTTTTCCCTTAATCGTTCAATATATATATATATTGTTATAATTATGGCCTATATCCTTTACAAATTACCTTTTTTTACGGAATAAGGCAGGTGATTGATTAACAGATATCTAACGTGATGAGCAAAATATGGCAAAATCTGAGCTGCAACTGCAAGGCATGCAGGTCACGGCCATAACTGAACTTGAAAGGGCGTCTTAGTGTCTTAGGGATGTGACCATAGTTGCAGCGTTCGAACCACCACATCCTCTCAATCACTTGAATACTATTCTATGCATGGTGTATTTTTGTGAATCACCCGTTCTATTATGTGAATTACAGATACGATGGGCATTAACCCATAATGTACTATCGCAATATATTTTTTGACTTGTATCCCTTGGATGAAATAATGTATGCCGCTGCGCATGTCAAAAATTACGTCAACAGGAACGGCCATTACTCATCCTTCTTGCTACCTTTTGACTGCTAAGATAGGTTAGTTATTAGGTACCTGGAAGTGACACACTGAACAGCTGTTGTCATTGTGTAGACTTTGCTGGAAAGATATTATCATAAGCTTTGTGTTCTAAATTCATTCCGGATTATTGTTAGCATGGCTGATAGTACAAACCACCCAGATTTATTATTTGATAGCCAGCCAGAGAGCTCGGGATTTGCAAATGATGATTTCGAGAAGGTGGATGCTCTTGGCAGTCATGACGATGTTTCTGCTGCAGCCTCAGGTGCGTACGAGTACGATGTAGATCAGCACGCAGAAATATCTACCACAATAGATGAAGATGTTGCTGTTGAGGAAGAAGCTGAAGCAGACAGATTTGCTGGTTCACACGATGAACCAGCTTACTCTTCAGAACCCCTTATTTCTTGGGGAAATGAAGAAAATGAAGTAACCGCCGAAGTCCAGCCGTCTGCTCCAGTGCCAGAAAATAATGAGCCATTGGTTAACTTTGATGATAGCTCTTCAGGGCATAACTATATGCAATCTTTTATGCCGTCTGTTCCTTCTACTAGTCAAACATCAGAACCTAACTTATCTTATAGTAACCCTCTTCAAACACACGCTGAATTGGTTGAACCTAAAAGAGAAGAGAAAAGTTTTAAGGAAAACAAACAAGATGCAGTTCATACAGTTCAGAGTGGTACTGTGGAATCTTCTAAAGGTAAACAAAAGAGACAATATTACCAGCATTGCTTTCTACATATTTTAATGCTGTATTGAGAAGTTTACCTTTGCCTTTTTAAAATTATTCATTATACTCTAACCCCTTTTCTTGTCCATAAATAAGACGTCTTATTGTCTTATCGATTGTTGTTTCACTCCGGATTGAATTAGAATAGAATGGACACTAGGCTACAAGGGGAAGCAGGACACAAACTTTTTCATGGCCTGAAATAGAATCATTTGGACAGGGATGCTTTTCCAGCTTTAACTGTCCTTGTTCGGGTATTGATGAGTTGATTTTATAAAGATGAAAGCATTGCCAATGGTTGTTGACAGGCAATTGTTAAAGTTAAGGGGGGGGGGGGGGGGGGGGAGAGCTAGATGGGTAGGCCCTTCGCACATTCCTCGAGCTAAGGGAAACAACCCAAGTATTCCTTAAGCTAGCGCTATAAGTAAGAAAAAATAAAACCTTGTACTAATAGTACCTTTTTTTAAAACTTACTCCAATATTAGGAACAATAAAAACCCTAGAACCTTTATACGACTTATAACTAACCCTAATAGAAAAATACTCAGACCTCGAGCTAACCCTAATGAAAATTTTTTAAAACCCTTAGGACTTCTCTGCACTACTTTCAATACTTCAAAGACAATGGCAGCAGAAAACCAAAAACAATGGTCATATAATTAGTACATTTTAAACTTTATCAATCAATCAAAGGTTTGTTCTACAGCTTTTAAAATTCTACTAAATATTGGCAAATTGAATAACAATAAATGTCTGGCATAAGAATAAGAGCCAATATAAAGTGAAGCTACCTTGAGGAACATGCTGAGGGTCTCCCGCTAGGTGGATGTTTTATCTTGTGACTTGTGATTTAAGAGTAATACCATTTGATGAAGATATGCATGGGATATTTTCATATTATATGCTCATTGCGAGAAATATATTCAGGCTTTGAAAATTTTTTCACAAAGTGCATCCCTGGCACGATTCACATAAGAGTGTGCATTCAATTGCAATGAGAATATATCACAAATAATGTATATGCCTCTCAAAGAGGGAGCATGAAAATTTGAGACTTTCACTTGAAAAACAAGTGTACTTTGTCAATTAAATTAAAATTTAAGCATTAACAAATTAAAAGCAGTTTATTGAGCTTATAAAAGGAACACACGAATGAAACAGCCCTAATAACTAAGACCTTCCAAATACAAATGATGAGGGTAAAAAAATATATGTTCTGGCATGATTTACATCACTATAGACAATGACATTCTTCCATTTAGATTTATTTTTTGGCATCACATTCATCAAAGGAACAACTATAATTCAGTGAAGCTCCGGTATAGGAAAACATTCCACCAAAACCACTACTCTCCATTTTGGCATAACTCAAATTTTATATGTGGTTTCTATTTAACAATGCTTCATGCGTCTTAGATGTCAATAAAAGAAGCCTTAAAATCATATATTCATCTTTATTACTAATAACGAATGCTATTGCTCTCTTAATTTATATAAAACTTTTTTTTTGAAATGATGGTTTCATTTTCTCTAGAAGTAGGATTTCTTTTTTGTTTGCTTTAAAAGGTATTTGTATATATAGTTTGTATCTTCCCCCTTTTAAGACATCAAAACATATGGGCTTGCAATCAACTATTGTCACAGGAAGGTTTTCATGCTGCGTTAATGCTCTTTTCCGTGCATTTTACTCATGCACGGCATCTATTGACATCACATTTGAGGCATGGGTCTCCGTTGTAATTGCTTTCACCTATTATTAATTTATAACATTATAATTATAATGGCTGGTATATCAAATGATTGAGTCTCCTTGCCTTGTTTCCTGAATGATTTTTAATTTCTATCAATTACGATCATTGTCCTTCCTTTTTTTACATCAGCATTCTAAAGTGTATTGATATTGCATCCCATCATCAGAAGCAGTTCTTTTGTTGTCGTCAAAATAAATCGAAATCAATAATTTACAATTTAGAGTTTCTTTTTTATAACATAAAAGTGACTCATAAAGCTGACTTTGAAATGTGTATTAAATTTTGAGCCGCCAATTTTCTCAGTGTTCTCTTGTACCAGTCTACCAATGCATGTCAGAGAAATGCAACATGTGCAAATTTTATGCTAAAGTGGTAAAATGATTTTGACGATTTTTGAATCCTTTGAAGGGTGCTGTGGACATTTAAAGTTTATTTTATTTCCGATTTAAATTGTTTGTCTTGTACCTCGAAGGACATCATGTCCAATATTTGGTTTGTCATTTGGATCACTTTAAAACAATGATCATGGCTTAATATGTTCAGCGAATCTTAACTAAGAGATTTTTAAAGGAGGCATCATGTTTTGTGTTTGAATCTATTTCGTGTTGATCTATATTCTTATATTGTCCAATGTATCACGACAAATCTATTTTTTAAAAATTCAGTTACTCGCAAACATTTAAATTGTATTCCTTCCTTATTTTTTCTCCAACAATTTTAGTTATCACTCTCACATTCGTCTACTAAGGTAAACATCTAATATGATGTAAAAAGGCCTTTTTACACTGAACCACTTCTTCTGTCAAGTTTGGTTCTATTTTGTGTTTGTTGCTCGTTTTATTTATTTATTTTTTAAAACTGTAATAGTAATATGGGATAACATTCATTTCATAGAATCAGTCCAATCGTGGTGTCCTGAGCAAAATGAATAATTTTATTTGTTAATCTACCTGTATAATTTTTGTTTTTAAAGATCTGTGCTATCTCAGTTAACCTTTTTTTGTTACAACAGCAAATGTCTCGCTAAATTTGAACATCTGACATTTATTTTATGGAAAGTAGTTATTTACCATGGCACTGAAGCAGAGGCTGGTAAGGTGTGGATCTGTTGGCTTCTTTATGGTGGTGGTTTATTAATATATTCACAGACTTTTCAATTTTGATTACAAATCTAAATTTGTGTAGATATTCATATTTTGATCCTAGTGTCCGGATGAAAAAAAAAAAAAAGGATTGACTGTTGATTTGATTATTTTCTAGTACTAGAAATAACAGATATGAATTGTATAAATTGTGTACTGTTAGGATCATAGCATATTTGTTTTTTGATAATACCTTTTTCCAAAAGATGAATGTAAAATGACTGATGCAAGCAAAGACCATCATGAGGCATTGTGAAAAAGATGATAAATTGTTGCCATGTTCTAAACCTTGTTAGAATAGTGATCTGGCACGAGGTTACTGAATAGTAGTTCTTTCAAAGAGCTGAGTGTCATTGATTATAATACACTCCTCACCTATTGATAATATCAGGTTTACAATCTTGAGAAGTGCTGTGAGACATCATTAGTTCAGTTCAGATTGTAAAAAAGTTCCAATGCACCAAGCATTTGGTGTTTGATTTATTATAAAATTCAAATATTCTAATACAACGTTTCTTCATTTAAAATTGCCTTCCACATTGATTTGAAGTACTCTTAGGGTGTCATGGCTTTGCCCCTCTAGTCATCCCATTCTTATCAAAAGATGAATAACACTGGGTAGACAACTTGACGATAATCAAAGAAACATTAAAATGGTGAATTTGATGTTAGGATTTTATTTTTTCAAATATGCAAAGATAGAGAAAAACAAAATAAAACAAAACAAAAACGTGCTCTGAAGAATTGAATTGATAATTGCACATTTTAATGAATATATATATTGGAATACATTTCATCATGTATATAAAAAAACAGATGTATATTTTTAAGAAGCAGATTTGATTGTTTAAGATTTAAGAATAATATTATTTCCTCTGTGTCTTGGATCTTTTATAATTAGTTTTTATTTATATTTTTCATATTTGAATATCATAAATTCCTTTACTGATCCAGTTCAAATTTTTGACTTCATTCTTATAGATAATTATGGTCCATGTTTTCTTATATAACAGAAATGAATTTTTGACATCCTTTATCAATTATCTACTCCCCACAAAAGTAACATGAGACCCAATCTTGTTAACCTGGCTTGTCAGGATGAAGCGGATGCCAATAAGTTTATATGAACAGAAATATAAATTCCTTAAAAGAACAAGTAAACTTTTTCTAATTTTCATATTTATTACCTTAAAATCTATTTTCAACATCAATTGCATTGACATGATTCCGCCGTAAGACGATGAGTCGAAGATCGAAGATACAGATTTGATGAGTTGTTTGTTGATTTGTTGTTTTTTTTTTATGTCATAGAACAAATATTTAGCAGCTACAATTTTGACTTTTATCTTGGGATATAATGCAGCTCTATTTCATATATCATAAATTTATGTCTGGCTTTTTTGCAAACATCTTTTTTTTTTTATTAATCTTTTCAAATTATATTCTGCATCTTTAAAGTGCCTTGTACTCCCCCTATTTCACTGTCTGATGTAACATTCTCAGTTGAGGATCACGAAGAAAGTCTTTTTGAGCGGACAAAATTATATAAAAGTATTGTGAAAATAGGTATCACAGTTTGTTTTTTTCTTTTTGTTTTAAAACACTTCTGCCAATCCCATTGATGCACAAACTGACCTTGCTTATGAATTGATTTGTTCTCTTACACAAGAAGTGCTTATGTGCAATTTAGGCATTACTACTATCACTTGTTCTGCTCAAGAAAAAAAAAAGTAATGACAGCAGGGTGTCCAGGAAAGTCGGAAATTCATATTTGGTTGGAAATTTCAGAAATAATGTGATTGAGGGTGAAATTTCCTTAAATATTAGAAAATTTAGGAATTTTTTGCTTAAAATAAGAATGCATGGCGCACGGAGGACAACTTATGTGTTCAAAGTGATTATAATTATACCACATTTTCTACAACCTCCACCACATCATCATCCCTGCCACTACCCCTACTAAACCACCACCACATCATCATCCTTACCACCATATTGCTATAAACACTATCACATCATCATCCCCATCACCATTACTACAACTACTACCACACCCACATCCCTACCACCATAAGTACTACAAGTATCGTCACATTATTATCATCCTTACCACCACTACCACAACCACCACCACCACCATATCATCATCCCTACTACACAACTACTAGAACCACCATCACATCCTCATACCTACCACCACCATCGCTACAACTATATCATCATCCATACCACCACCACCACTACTACAACCATCACCATGTCACCATCTCTTCAGCCACAGCAACCACTACTCAACTACATCAACATCCTTACCAGCTCCACTATTATTACAACCACCACTATTACTACAACCACCACATCATCTACATCATCATCATCCCTACCACCACCACTAGTACTGCAACCACAACCACATCATCATCCCTTCCACCACCACTACTACAAGTTCAGATCATCTCTACCACTATCACTACCACCACTTCTACATCATCATCCACAATCACCATTACCACTACCTATCACAAATACTACGACTTTCATTACACCATCATCTCTACTACTAGCACTATAACCTCTACTACATCATACCTACCCACAAATATGAGTATTTTTAAAAGTGAAAATTGAGTGGGTGGTGGCTTTTGACATTGTATGATCACATGGTAATATTCTCTAAGTAGATATGATTTTATATGTTGCTATAAGTCTTTAAACTTTTGAAATTCCTCTGAGTGATGTCAAAAATTGCAGCGAAACGCGTATTGGGTTGCATCTCAGTAAATTTTAATGAAATTTAAATTTATAGATCATAGTCGCATGGATGGGACTGATCTGTACTCTGAGTTATAAACTTCCTCCTTTTTTGTGACCAGTCATTTTCACCTCTGCTCTTACTTTGTGTGTTTAGGTAAGACCTATTTAAATAGGAATGTCTTTTTAAAGCGTATAGAACACTGGGGATGGCAAGAATGGATAATATGCCTGCTAGGAAATTTAAAAACTTGATTTCCCTGGACACTCTTTGCTAACAAATCCACTTATTTCTTTAAAAAAAAAAAAAATAGAGTATGTGCAATTTACATAAAAATGATTTCTATTATCAGAGATTTCTCATTCATTTTCTGATGATTTTTAAAACGACATAAAAAAATCGGTTCTTTTCATAGAATTAAAGAAAATGTAGTTCTTATAATAATATGGTTTTCCTTTGCATATAACAATTGTTGTTTCTTACTGTCATATTAATTTTCTATTTCTATAAAGTCTTGATTTCTTTATTATCATTCTTTATCTTCAGAACTCTGTTTATGCAGCAGGTACTAAGGAAGAAGAACAACATTTAAAAGATAAAAAAAAATATTCAATTGTAATTTTCATTTGTACACCTCTATAGGGAAAAAAAAAAAGAATGCAATGAATCAATACTTTCTATATTTTTTATTTCACAAGATTGCACCGTAAAGCAAAGGACGTGAATTTTGATCAAATTCAGACTGCAGTTCTTCGCTAATTTGCTTCACCTCTTCCACCTCCTCCTACCCCTTCATAAGAAAAAAAATCAATTAACCAACTCCATTAGATATTGAATTTGATGCATTGCATCATTAAATTGCATTTACTCCTGTCTTTTTTTTATCGATCTATTTATACAGTTCGAACTTTTCCCAGAGTTTTACTGCATTTTCCCCTTGAGCTCCCCATTTTTCTTATATATCAAAACTAAAAGTCATTTTTGGCTCACCACCTCCTTCTGAAATTATAAGGTTTTTGTGAAACTGATGATGAAAATACATTTAAAGCTCAAATGATCAAAAATAAGAAATTTCTTCACCTCTGCATAATACATGTTTGAATTAATGAGATACGTAATTATAAAGACAATAAGATACGGATCATACATAAAACCTTACAATTTATATTTTCATTTATCGGTTTTAGATTGAGTTGGATTTGAGCTGAACAATAGTATATATATATATATATATATATATATATATATATATATATATATATATATATATATATATATATATATATATATATATATATATATATATATATACTTTTAATATAATTAAGATATTATTATTATTATTATTATTTATTTATTATTATTAATTTTGTTTATTTATCCTTTTCCTATTTTAATTGATGAAATCATTTGACAGAATACTTATATTTAATACACATTGGCTTGGCCTTTTTATCAATTTGCCTTTACTTTACCCTATAGTGTACAGATCATAATTACGCTTATACTAAGTATTGTAGCTATAGCTTAAAAGAAATCAGAAAAGAAGGGTCTGTCGAAGTCCAAATCTGCATTTATTTTGCTATTATTATTTTAGCCATGCAAGCAACAAGTAATGGCAATGTTTATTTTTAAATGATTTTATATTATTTGTCTTCAAGTTTTGACTGGATTTTGTTCCTTAAAAAAATTTTTTTTTTAGTTGTTCGTTTTCAACAATGGATTAAATAGTGACTCGTTTAATTATTGATTAGTTTGTTCTTTAGGCCATGCCTTGCAATGCAAGCCAAGTTTTCCCTATTATATAAAATTGTTCTTTTGTATCGCGTCATACATCCATCCATTCTATCACCAATTTGTTATCACTGAGCTTTCTTTTCTATTTTATTCAGGTTCCTGGCTCAAAGGCGTTGATCCAAGAGGTAGGTTTTGATTCCTTCTTCTTTTTTTTTTTAATGTCATTATTTTGTTAAGTGAGTGAATGCTTTTAAAGACAGACCGTTTCCTTTAATGTGTATCGAATAGTTGTCATTTGTACCAGGCTAATCATGATATAAAAACCCCAAAGAAAAAGGTGGGTGGCAATGGAGAGAGAGGGAGAGAGAGAGGTGGGTGGGTGTGTTTTCTTCATTATTGCTGTTTTTGTTTAGAGAATCTACTCGTATGAGGTTGTGTATGAATTGCAATCTTTATGTGTGCAATAGCTACTTTTCTCTCTGCATAGTCTGCGTTCAGATCGAAATGATTTCATTGAAGAAAACTGCTACTGGATATCCTATAACGTTATTTTTTAAAGTGATCACAAACATTATATTGTGTTATTGATGCTGATATTATTTCCAACTTGTTTAGTTTATTTATTACTTTTTTTGTTGTTGATTGTTTGTTGTTGTAACGAGTTTCAGTATTTATCTCTTTCGTTGATTTAGATTGAAGTAATTGCATTTTACCCCTACAAAAGTGATTTATTTTCCTTCATTTCTTGCTTAAAATTATTACCATTATACAGAAGCTGACAATACTGACATTGATGATACTGTGTTGAATTTGTGTAAGTGTCACTAAATGCAGTTGATACATGCCTTATGTGGATGTAATTTAGATAGCTGGCATCTTGTTATTTTATTTTTATTTTGGCATTGTATTTGGTTATGCATTTTTATTTTCCTTTATTGGCTTTCTTTCCTACTTTCTTTTATTTCTTTCTCTTTCTTTATGTTTTATTCCAAACAATGCTGAATGTAGCAGAGATAAAGAGGAGACCTTTAATGTTAGATATCTAACTTGAATGGATTTAGTTTTTCCTGCCCTGTCACTTGCGTTTAAAGATTAGATTTTTAATTTGTTTCAAAGTTCCAAACCTTTACCAGTTTTTCTCCCCCTCTCACATTGGTATAATAAATCAATAAATCAGTTACAACATTGTAAGGTATTATCATTTCAAAATATATAATTTTAACCCCTTGCTGACCAGGTTCCAGTTCACTGATTCAACAATAATTCCTCCCGTTGTTTACCGTAACATAAAATCACATACTTAACCGTTTTCAATAAGAGAACAGTCTAGCAATGCGACACGTCCCGAGCTTCAGTAAACTGAAGGTGACATGAATCATGGTCACGATGTACATTATATTTATATTCAATGCGAGTTGAAGCCGTTATCTAGATGATAAAATAAACATAGATAGTAGAGATTTGAGTCATCTATAGTCCATAGCATGTTTCATCTATTGTTGTTGAACATTATGAAGCAAGATTGTTTGGCATTTGGCAGTATTACATTTGCACTAAATATTTAATGATTTTCTTTAAAACCCTTTGGGTGTGTGTTTGTAAGGGGGATAAATGTGTGTGTGTGGGGGGGGGGGGGGGGGGGGGGTGGTATTTAGGGAACGGCAGGCCTGATTATTGACTAATTTCCAAATAATATGCTTTTAAAAATAGATTTCGAATATGCCACCACCACAAGTCTTGAAAAAGTGATATTAATTATATATATATATATATATATATATATATATATATATATATATATATATATATATATATATATATATATATATATATATATATATATAAAAATATCTCCTTTAAAAAGATAAAATAAACACGACAAAAACAGTAACTTCCGCTACAATCAAATTAAAGTGGGGTGGCATTCTTCTATGATAACGAGAATACTATTTCATCCGAGAAAATGTCAACCCCCCCCCCCCCCTCTCTCTCTCTCTCTCTCTCTCTCTCTCTCTCTCTCTCTCTCTCTCTCTCTCTCTCTCTCTCTCTCTCTCTCTCAAAAAAAATACTTTTATAAAATAGTAATTTTGTTTTAAGCTTCGTTTCTGTTAGTAGTCAGATATAATTTTTGGAGTTACACAAATACACAAAGCCCCATGGCGTCATCATACACATCTTTAATTTCATCTACAGTAATTAAAAGGGGGTCCCGACAGCTCAGTTGGTAGAGCACTCGCTTCACAAAGGGACCGTGATCGATCCCGGGTATAGTCGAGATTTTTTTTCTGACCCCCCTGTCCACCCAGCAGTGATTGGGTACCTGGGTCTCTTTGATCTGGTGGAAAATGCTTTGCGATAGACTAGCGTCGTATCCAAAGTTTAGCAAGCAATACGCTATAGAAACCGGGATAAACTCTGACTCTGAAGAACTACTTTAAAAAACATTAATTAAAAGCTTTTATCAGTGTGATTAGAATCATTTTTACACCTTTCCAATCGCTACATTAGACCCTTATTTGTTTTGTGCACACCTAGTTAATCCCGGTTAATGAAGCGTGAAACGAAGAGTTGCAGTTGCCTGCTTTTCCCCGAGTTGTCTATTTCAAAGTACTTTCTGCCAGGTCCATATTGATATCACTACTTAATAGAGAGGTGTGAAAATGATTTCAACGTAACCCCGCGATTAAACCAGATCCGTATGCGTCCCAGTTAAGTACTCTTCTCATTTTGCTTCATCACCCACTGTAAAATATATATTTCTTATTTCTTTGTTGTTGGATCATATTGGTTGTGGCATGTAGCGTTCACTAGCATTGGCCCAACATTCCAGGGCCCGTTTTCATAAACACGGACTAGCCCTTAGTCTTTGACTATCTCTGGCTTTAGCCAATGACTTCAAATAAATCGGATTTCATGTGAGCGGACTAAGCAGGCCCCAGACTAAAATCCCGGCACCTTCGGACTAAGTTTGTCCAAGTTTTGGTCATTTGCTGAGGCATGACTTCAACCTTAGTATGAGACTAGTTACTTGGATGCATGATAGCAGCTATTTTTAAATCGAGAGAGCTTCGATTCGGAAGGAAAATACGTCGGTTATGAATGACTGAGGCAAAAAGTGTCCTGTTGCTATTGGCACTGGCTTTAAAAAAAAAACAAACTATGAGATAAGTGCAGATCGTCTGAAGTACACATTTGTGGGAGTAAAAGCTTTAAAAACTCTGAATCCAATCGGCTCGCGAGTTGGGAGTGAACGGGCACAAGAAATCGAAGGGTTTGCGTCACAGAACAACAACAACAAAAAATAATAAATGATTAGAAATATAGTTATTCGGCTGGCATTGTAACTGACTGAATAATGTGATTCATCAGAACACATTTTCTTTTCTTTTCTTTTTTGGGTTCAATTTGTTTGAGTTTCAATGAAACTTTCATTGGTCTAAATATAGAATTGACAGTCGACCATGGACATCATTGTAGTCTATCAACTATCAGTCTACAGACAATATCACGTGATTTGATTCATCGTGGCGAAAGTAAGTTAAAATGCGAAAAGGAACGAAATATTATCTGTACCGGATGTGTTGCTAATTTCCTCTGGTATATTACCTGCCATCATGTACTAGAGAGCGTGATGTTACCAGCACAAAATAGCCGAATTACTCACCGTTCTTAAACACCCACTTCTTGGCAAGAGGCCAGCTAGTCAGAGAATGGAGAGCGTTCGTGCTTTAAAAAATTTTTTTTTTAGTCACTTACTTTGCTCAGTCATTTAGCAAGTAATTTACTGGACTAGTAAATAACTAAATCTACTCCGCGTTCATGAAAACGGGCCCTGGTCTTTTATTGTCACAAGTTAGGCATTATAGATAGAATGAAGTTGACGTCACTCGGGTCTTTGTTATTGTTTTTTGCCATCCGCGTTCATGAGTAATTCTCACTAAACTCTTTTAACTAGACTATAAACGTTTAAGGTTACACATAATTTGTGTGTTGGTCCGTTAAACTTCCGGATGGCAATGTTGTGAACTTCTTAGCCAAGCACATACTATCTATAGCAATAGATAAATAAAAAAGATTACGAGATATCTGTCTTGTATTGGAAAAGAGAATGTCGAAATATCAATAATGTATCTTAGTTCAAGCGAAGCATGCAATATGGATGTTGAGTGACGAGTCATTGTTTCTTCACACTCGCACACACATGACAGTGAGCAAGCTATTACTTGCTCACGTTAGAGATTGCACCATTGGCTTAGTGTTTTTTAAGATAAAAGAATGAGCGACACGACTAAATATAATTTATGAAATTGGTGGGTGGCATAATTTGATTTGTAATTAACGTTGGTCATAGGCAAGCTTGTATTATGCGCGCGCGCGCGCGCGTGTGTGTGTGTGTGTGTGTGTGTGTGTGTGTGTGGGGGGGGGGGGGTGTCAGCGGATCATAAAAAGCGCATTCTATTTCTATAGCGGAAGCTTTATAGGAGCACACGGATAACTAACTGATCCGTATATTGATCAGGTAGCCGTGGCTTCTATATTTGCATTATTTTATCTTTAACACACTGCCTTTCGACGAGGTCGAATGCCTTGTGATTCTGATATTGGCAACAGACTGGATGAGTAATTAATTAATCACACTCCACAATGTGGTTAACATGTTGTTACTGTTACGTGCTACTCTTTTCAATTGTGTGTCAATCGGCCGCTTTTTGGGGTGGTGATACGATCTCTCTCTCTCTCTCTCTCTCTCTCTCTCTCTCTCTCTCTCTCTCTCTCTCTCTCTCTCTCTCTCTCTCGTTCTGACTGAATCATTAGTCTAGACAAGCATGAGTTAATTTAAAACTCGTCGTTTTTCCTTGTTTAAATGGTCCACATTTAAGTTGTAAGGAGGGGTAATAATAATAATAATAATAATAATAATAATAATAATAATAATAATAATAATAATAATAATAATATAATACGAAGAAGATAATAATAATAATAATAATAATAATAATAATAATAATAATAATAATAATAATAATAATAATATATAATAATAATAAAAATAATAATAATAATAATAATAATAATAATGATGATGATGATGAATCATAGACAAATGGCTTGTTTGCTCAGAATATCAGTTGTGACTATCAATAGACCTATCAATGCCATTCCTTTTCCACATTACACCGGTACAATATTATTGTCAAATAAATAAATGGTTGTCAATTGATCTGATTACTTATTACTCTGATATTATGTTCCTTGATACTGTGGGCTTTAAGAGGAAGGATATTTGGAGTGTCAAGGACCTCCGGTGACACCGTTTTAGGTCAAGGACTTTTCAAGGCATTTTGTTGCCAAATTCTCTTTTCTTCGAGAGAGAGAGAGAGAGAGAGAGAGAGAGAGAGAGAGAGAGAGAGAGAGAGAGAGAGAGAGAGAGAGAGAGGAGGGGGAGGGAGGGAGGGAGGGAGAGGGGATTTTAAAGAATAGTACCTTTTTGTCGTCATGTTTTCTCGCATGATTTTAATTATGTTCTTTCTGCTATTTTGCACAACATAATGTAACCTCGTGGCACTCAATAATTACCTGGAACGAAACTAGGCTCGTACCACCGATTGTGGCTCGTACATAAATTGCTATTGCTCGATCCGATTTACGTACAGAAGAGTTGTGCCTGGCAGTCTGATGTAGCTCGTGCCTGGTTTCCACCGGTATTTAGTTATGCGTAAACTTGCCCTTCACAAACCGCCGTCGATCAATACTCAGTCGTAGCTGATATTCCGTCTCTCTCTCTCTCTCTCTCTCTCTCTCTCTCTCTCTCTCTCTCTCTCTCTCTCTCTCTCTCTCTCTCTCTCTCTCTTGTGTGTGTGTCAGTTTGTTTATTGCAGAGATCATCGTGTAAAATGTAATATGATATTTGTTTTTCACCCTCGCAACTCTTGCATTTTCCCCCTCTTTTACATACTCCTCCAAATGAGTTTCATTGTGTTGGTTTGGAATGGTTTTATCATTATCGCTGTCTTGTATACAGGTGTGTGGATTGTAAAGAGACGTTAAAAAGAAAGAAAGAAATATACTACAGAACTCTGCCTTGTTGGTCTCCTGTGTTTTTGGAAATGTTTCTCCCTAGGCATCCTATTATATTATTATTGGATTTTTTGGGGGTAAAACTACGGGTCCGAAACCACTGGTTGGTGGAGATTGACATGATGGTTTGCGTTTATTACGAGATTGATTCGACATCATGATGATTTCATCAAAAAATCAAATTATTTTGTTTCTTCAAATCCCATCGTATACAGACGCCACCATTTTTAGAACGTGGGTTGTGTGTCAACCTTCCGGTTATCGAGTATGACAATGAGGTCGCAATGCTTACATTAAATCAATATTATATAGTGGTTCCTCTTATTAATTTGAATACAATCACAATTTCTTAAAGTTTCTATGAATCAGTTTCAGTTTTTAACATTGAGAAAGAATTCTGCGATAAATGAGCGAATACGGTATTAAATGCAGAAAATACATCCCCGTGCCAAAATAAAAAGCTCTTTGGGGTTCTCTTACAAAGTCGAAAAATGCATTGTCAGAATTTGAGTTTTGAATTTTATTTAACACTTGCATTATACATTTTGAGTTGATCGGCTTATCATCTCGTTCATTGAACGGACTGTTATGCTTTTAACATTAGTTGCCATTCATTACCATCTTCACTGGCGGAATATTTTATTCTGAATGGTTTGCTCGTGGGTAGTGGGTAAGCAAGAATAAACGACCTTTGCTTTAATTGCAGTTAATTTTCCCAAAATCATTTCCCGGCACATACTTCTAAAAGTCTCTTAGTAATGATCATTAATCATTTTTACGCGATTCTGAATGTCTGAACCTCAATCAATGTTAAGACATACCTCTCGTTTGCTTTGACTTCTGTTTCTGCTTTTGTTTGCTTTGGTCAGTCTTATTATTATTATTATTATTATTATTATTATTATTATTATTATTATTATTATTATTATTATTATTATTATTATTATTATTATTATTATTATTATTATTATTATTATTATTAAAATTTGTTCTTTCATTCAATGTATTTATTTATTTTATTTTGTCTTATTGTATTTTATCTTGTTTTATTTATTTGTATATCAAGTTATCAACAATGCCGATTTACTAATCATAAAATAAACATCTTTTAGAGAGGTCAAGGGATTTCAGTTTTGTTTAACGATTGTTTACTGTTTTGAAATGATTTAATGCGTCGCAACGAACATCCGTATTTTTTTTATTTTTAAAGGATTATAAAATTCGGCGTGAAGGTTCAAAAATTAATACCCAACATACTGATGCATGAGTAA
>NC_088360.1:66416988-66611988 GCF_034508935.2 Berghia stephanieae | reverse complement strand
TACATTAAAGAATAGAAGTCAACGTTTATGTGAATTTATTTTATTCTTTATGTTACCATTATGATTTATAAGTTTTTATTTAAGAAAAAATTAGTTTAGACATGTACTGATGTTGATAATTAATTGCAATACAGTCTTGTGATAATGATTGATAATGTTTATAATTATAAGATTTACTAATAAGAGATTGTACAGCCATACAAATCATGTTTTATATATATTTTTGTCATGATTTATCCTCAAGAGTTTCAAAAAGCCACAAGCCTTATATAGTAATTGATTTACCCCCTTTTTATCTGAAAGGTTTTATAGACGAGTAATGATAACTGTAAACTACAATCATACAACAAATGGATATGGAGATGAAGTCCTCATATGATTACGTATTTGTATTTTAGCATGAAATGGATTTTTGTCATACCATTATTGTAAATATTAAAAGATTCAATCATAATTTGTTATGATTTGATTTCTATGTATCTTTGTTCCTCTTGCAGTGATTGATCTGATTTACTGGCGAGATGTCAAGACAACAGGTATGGTGTTTGGGGCAATGTTGGTGGTGCTGCTGTCCCTGGCCATTTTCTCCTTACTCAGTGTGGTGGCTTACCTTTCCCTTGCTGTTCTTGTTGTCACTTTCAGCTTCACAGTCTACAAGAAAATCATGGGAGCAGTGCAGAAATCTAACGAAGGTCACCCTTTCAAGTAAGGAATTTAAAATCTGTAATAAGGAATGAGAAATGGTTCATGAATTGAAGCAAGCATATATTAATTCTATTTGTCATTTAGAAACAACAGCTGATTCAGTTTTCACTTATTTTTGAAATCGATGTAAGCCATCGTTTTGACATACAATTTTGTTGTTGTTTTTTTTTTTTTTTAAATCATATCCTGTTTTTATGTATTTTATACTTATTATTACATGTCAAAAGCATTCATCTAAATTTGCTAGGTGTGCATACGCTCTTTGAAAATTTTTTTAAGTTTTAAAGAATGGCAGCTTTCATGAGCAGTCTTTGGAAATTGTTGTATAATTCATAGATAATCAACATGGTAAGAGTAATGAGATATGTGAGGATATACCAAATGTTGTTGGTGTCATATTTGATCTGGGAGTATCATTATTTAAATTAGCAATTCACTGAATCAGTTTTATCTCTTGTACTTTCACTTTCCCTGTGTATATATTTCTAACCCCCTATAGCTGATGTCCCATTCTATGTCACTTTTTGTCCTTGTCCAAAAATATTAAATTACTTGTTTTGTCTTAATCATGGATAGGCTCCTTAGCTGAGAGGTAAACATTCAAATATATCATTTTTTTAATGAGAGATATTCTTTCTTCGTGTCGAATATTATTATCCGTTTTATTTATTAAATATTTTGAGGCATTTCAGTGCCGGTCTTCTTGACTGAGGTTTCTATGTTGGACTTTTAAGTGATTTTACACTAGATATGCAGTTGATTACTCTCAGCATCTTTTTCTGTTTGCTATTTGACTTACTTTTTCCTGGTTGTTTTCAAGCACTCCTAGCGGGTGGTTGGATGGGAGCATCACCCTTGAATCATATACCTATGATGTTCGCATGGGTGTACGATCCGATAGTGATGTCGTTTCTTCTCTTTACTAGCCTATCCTGCTTCTTTGGTTTGTGATTGTATTTTTGACAGGGGATATTTTTTTTTCTGTAAATCTTCTGCCTGTTTGTTCTTGGTTATTTATAATTTAGCTTATGATATCTTTAGATTATGATTTTGATTTACATTTGTACTATTTTTGTTAGATTGCTTGTTTTTTTGTTTCAGCGGTCTCTCATATAACCTCAATTGTGTTGGAAGAGACCTAAAGCAATAAACAAACAAACAAGCACTCCTAAATTCAAGATCCATAATCTCTTGACTATCCCATCATATCTCTCTATACTGGTTACAACAAGATATGAAGTGAATAGAAAAGTGCCAGAAGACAATAGAGAATAAAAATTTTTTTTTTTTTTTTTTTTTTTCGCGGCGGTGGTGGGGTTTGAACCTGCGACCTTATTGGTACGACAACTCCGCCTGGCAGGTGAGAGCGTGGCTCTACCGTGTGAGCTATCCACGAACACAAAAATATTCGTTTCAAACTCAAAGTCATTACTAGATCCCTCTCTCACCCACTTCTTGAGACCGCCGATTCGTTCGTACACCACCATCGCGAATAATTTTGACCAGCAGTTAAGCTTAATAGCCAATATTCTCAACACAAACATATAACATAGAAACGATTGAGACATTGAGTATGCTCCGGTGTATGGGGTGAATTTTTAATTCAGAAAAGTGAGTGGAGCAGGCACTTATGTTGGTAACAACAAGATATGAAGTGAATAGAAAAGTGCCAGAAGACAATAGAGAATAAAATTTTTTTTTTTTTTTTTTTTTTTTTTTTTCCGCGGCGGTGGTGGGGTTTGAACCTGCGACCTTATTGGTACGACAACTCCGCCTGGCAGGTGAGAGCGTGGCTCTACCGTGTGAGCTATCCACGAACACAAAAATATTCGTTTCAAACTCAAAGTCATTACTAGATCCCTCTCTCACCCACTTCTTGAGACCGCCGATTCGTTCGTACACCACCATCGCGAATAATTTTGACCAGCAGTTAAGCTTAATAGCCAATATTCTCAACACAAACATATAACATAGAAACGATTGAGACATTGAGTATGCTCCGGTGTATGGGGTGAATTTTTAATTCAGAAAAGTGAGTGGAGCAGGCACTTATGTTGGTAACAACAAGATATGAAGTGAATAGAAAAGTGCCAGAAGACAATAGAGAATAAAAATTTTCTGAAGTAATGTAGATGTTGCGACTGCCCTTAAACCACAACAAAAACATTTTATTCTGTGTACCATTACATACGAGGAATTATTGGAGCTATACATTAGGTGTCATGTTCTTAGTGTATGGATTATTTATCAATCTATACAATAGGGTAGCTGCTGCAGAAAGGCTATTTTGTTTGTTTCCACAGGTTTTCAAAATACTTAAAGCTTTTATTCATATGGACACTAAAATGTCGGTGGTAGGATGATTATGAGAAGTGTAAAGTGTATTTGTGGGTTATATCATGTGATATTAACAATGTCTTTCTGAGGGGGGTCTTTTGCCCCCCCCCCCCCCCCGAATGGAGGAGGTAACTTGTGTCTTCTGGTTTCCTGACATTGGCTGAGAGGGAAATAGTCAAATGTATGGAGTTGTTAAGAGGTGGTATTTTTTTTTCTTTGTAAATCATCTCTCTATTATGTATTGAAAGTAATAGTTTTCGTTTTTAAGGTATCTTGTCAACATCTGAGTGTATTCCTCGTAGTGGGATCCTGTTGCGGTGTCTGGATGAGGCTTTTAGGTGAACTTAATCTAAGAACATTGATGATTTGCTCTTGGAATCTACTTCTATTTGAATCAATTCCCCTTTGTCTTATTTTTTCTTTTATGCTTTAATTCTAATTCTAGAATTTTTTTACCATCCCATTTCCTTCCTTTTTATATTCTGGCGCTGATATGACCTAAATGTCTTACAAGCGCTGTAAAACTTTTAAAAACAAATAAACAAAACATATCAACTGTCTTTAATGTGTTTCTTCAAGGCAACTTATTGATTCTGACATTACATTGAATGAAGATAAACTGAAGAGTGTTATCCAGAGCGTCTTAAAGAATGTCAACTGCACAATAAGTGAGTTGAGGAGGCTTTTTCTCATTGAGGACATGGTGGACTCTATCAAGGTAAATTCTTGGTTTTAAATTTATTTTACTTCTTTTATTTATTTGGAAAAAGTATTTTTATACTTGTATGTTTATATTTCATTATTCATTATCTATTTTTGATTTGACTCAATGTTAGCATACCATTTTAGTTAAATAAAAACTGTTACTTATTGTAAGATATGTGAATGCATAATTTTTTGTCATAAATTATACAATTTACCCTGGGTGGGGATCCTGACCTCCCATAGTGGGCAGGGAGGTACATGCTCTGTCTTCTATCCCCCCATACCAGTTTCCCAATTGTTTCCTGTCATTGTCTTGGAATGAGATTACTTAGTTTTGTCCTGATCCTTGCCGGAGCTCCTTGGCTGGGAGGGAAACAGTCGAATGTATAATTATAGTTTTGGGAGATGATATTTTTTTCCTTGTAAATCATCTCTCTGTTATGCATTGTATTATGTTTAGTTTACATATTATATTATATGATTGGTAAACATTTGAGTGTATTCCTCTTAGTTGGGACCTGTGCTTGTGTCCGGATGAGACTTTTCAGTGATCTCAAACTAAGTACATTGGTGGTATGCTCTTGGAATCTACATCTGATCCCTATTTGTTCCCAGTTCCCCTATGTCTCACTTTTTCTTGGGTGCTTTAATTGTAATTCTATAACTCTTTACTATCCCATTTTCTTCCTTTTTACTGGCGCTGATATAACCTAAATGTGTTGCAAGCGCCGTAAAACCCTTAAAAACAAAAAACAAACAAAACATACAATTTACCATGCAGTTTTTTTATGATAGTCCCAAACTCCAAATCTTTGAAAGTCTATCCTAAGACTATAAATGAGATAGAATCAGATATTTGAAATGTCTTGAAATCGTGGATAAAAATTGATACCACTCTTATCATAAGAGCAAAAATATTGAGGCACCCTATTATCCTTTGTTAAAATGTGTAGCGGTTCATATCTGTTTTTTTATTTTATTATTATTATTACTAAAAATAGATTTCGATGCATACTGATATCCTGACCACAATGATGATTCTTAATGTCCAATGATTACAATCGAAAACCAACCAATGTTTGTATTGTGATAAATAAGGACATAGGTGAGGTACTCGGAGAGGTTTAATAATAAGATTCTTGATCTTGTGAGTTTGAAATTTCGAACTCATTCCCAATGCGTACTCCCAAGTTTGCACAATGATACTGGGAACTCATTCTAAATTTCCAACATAGGATCTTATTGTATATTCATAAAGTATAAGAATAATACCCCGTGTGGTGTCCGGGATCCCTCGACTGAGAGGGTCAAGAATAGCCCAACGCCAAGCCAGCGTGTCGTAAAAGGCGACTAATGGTATGTGATTCCCCCATCTTTGAGTCACCTGGTCCTCCAGGTTGGGGGTTGGCAAAGGGTTAACACCCCTTTCCGTTAAACTCCAACTGTTACAGAAACGCAGACAGACAAACCAAATACTTTTTTTAGCTTGGGCGACCGAAGAGTTTCTGGAATGACAGAATTTATGAAGGACAACAGACAAAGCCGAAAGGACTCTGCTGACCCGATGACGTCTTCGCCAAACAAGCAGCTTCGAATTGCGTCGTGGAACGTTCGCACCATGTATGAAGCAGGAAAAAGCTCTCAAGTTGTGACTGAGATGAGAAGATACAGGCTGTATATACTTGGAGTAAGCGAAACCCACTGGATACAATCCGGACAGAAACACCTCAAGTCTGGGGAGAAGATTTTATATTCAGGGAGAGGGGACGGGATTCATACACAGGGAGTAGGAATAATTCTTAGCAAGTTTGCCCAGAAGTCACTGAGAGGATGGGAACAACACGGAGAAAGGATCATCATGGCGTCCTTTACAACACGGAGTAAGAAGATCAGCATGAACATTGTACAGATCTATGCCCCAACAAATGATGCAACAGATGAGGACAAAGATACATTTTATAGTCTGCTACAACAAGTCATTGGATTGGCAAGTTGCCAAGGAAAGACATCGACATATTGATGGGAGATGCTAATGCTAAAGTGGGACAGGATAACATAGGTTATGAAGATATCATGGGACGTCATGGCATGGGAGAAATGAACGATAATGGTGAGAGATTTGCAAATTTCTGTGCATTCAACAGTTTGGTGATTGGGGATCAGTGTTCCCCCATAAGAGGATCCACAAAGCAACTTGGGTCTCACCAGATGGTGTGACAGAGAATCAGATTGATCATTTTTGTATCTCTCGAAGATTCAGACGTTCATTGGAAGATATGACAGTACGGAGAGGGGCAGATGTTGGATCAGACCACCACCTGCTATTGGCAAAGCTTAAGCTCTGACTCAGAAAACATGAGACCAGATCACATACAAGAAGAAAATTCGAGGTGAATGCACTTGATGGGGAAAAGAATGAGGAATTCAAACTACAATTGCGTAATAGATTCCAACCGCTTAATGAGCTCGAGGAGGACATAGATGTAGAGTCACATTGGGTAAAGATCAAGAAAGTCTATATAACAACTTGCCACGAGGTATTGGGGGTAAAGAAATCGGAACATAAAGAATGGATAAGTCCAACCACCTTGGACCTTATTGAAAAGAGGAGAACAAGGAAGGAACAAGTGAACACAAGCCGAACAAGGGCTTCAAGACTGGATGCACAAGTGCAGTATCGAGCCATAGCTAAGGAAGTCAAAAGATCTGTGAAGAAAGACAAGGAAGCATTCATGAACAGACTTGCAGAGAAAGCAGAAGCAGCAGCGACAGGAGGACACATGAGGATCCTTTATCAAACTACCAAGACACTTGCTGGAAGATATGGGAAACCAGAGGTACCAGTCAAAGACAAAGATGGGAAAACTATTTTTGGAAAAGAGGCTCAATCTGAACGATGGAGGGAACATTTCAACTGCCTTCTGAACAGACCACCACCAGACAACCAGCCAGAAATTTTGCCTGCAAGGAATGAGTTACAATTAGCTGTTATCCACCATCTATAGCAGAGATTGTGGGTGCCATTAACAAGATGAAAAGGGGGAAAGCTGCTGGACCAGACCAGATTCCACCGGAGGCTCTAAAAGTTGATGCTGTAAGAAATGCTGAGGCCCTGCACCCACTATTTGAGAGAATCTGGAATGACGGGATATTCCCAAAGGATTGGAAGGAAGGACATCTTATCAAGCTTCCAAAGAAAGGGGACCTCAGTAATTGTAATAATTATCGAGGTATCACTCTTCTTTCTATCCCAGGAAAGATTTTCAACCGTATTATTTTAGAGAGAATTAAGAGTGCAACAGATGCTAAACTGCGGGATGAACAGGCAGGTTTCCGGAAAAACCGTTCAACCACCGACCAGACTGCCTCTCTGCGAGTCATAGTGGAACAGTCAACAGAATGGAACTCCTCTTATTGTCAACTTTCTGGATTACGAGAAGGCTTTCGACAGTATTGACAGAGCAACATTGTGGAAAATTCTGGCACATTATGGACTCCCTGAAAAGATAGTAAACCTCATTAAGGAAATGTATGAAGGATTAAGTTGCTGGGTTGTACATGAAGACCAGCTTACTGACAGCTTTGACATTAAGACTGGTGTCAATCAGGGATGCTTGCTCTCACCATTCCTGTTCATCCTTGCCATTGATTGGCTAATGAAAGAAACCTCCAAAGGGCAAAGAAATGGGATACAGTGGACCCCCTGGACACAGTTGGATGATCTGGATTTTGCAGATGATCTGGCTCTTTTGTCCCACACCCAGGACCAGATGCAAGCAAAAACCACAATTATAAACAGCCTCTCGGAATCAATTGGTCTAAGAATTCACCCAGCAAAGTCAAAGGTCTTGAGGATAGGTACGCGTCAAAGGGAGCAGATCAAAGTAAAAGATCAGGAACTCGAAGATATAGATACTTTCTCCTATCTTGGAAGTATAATTGACAAGGATGGAGGCACGGAAGCAGGGGTGAAAGCACGAATAGGAAAGGCACAGGCTTCATTAACATCTTTGAACAGAGTTTGGAGAACTAAAGATGTCTCCCTTCGACTAAAGCTAAGACTTTTCAACTCAAATGCGAAGTCTGTCCTACTGTATGGATGTGAAACTTGGAACGCATCACAGGCATGTATAAGGAAGGTACAGATTTTCGTAAATAGGTGCATACGTAAGCTACTCAGAATAAAATGGATGGATAGAATAAAAAATGAAGAAGTATGGAAAAGAACACAGTAGAAACCAGTGGGAGAGGAAATAGGAAGAAGACGATGGAGGTGGATTGGACACACGCTTAGAAAGAACGACTCCACTATAACAAAGAAAGTATTGGACTGGAACCCTCAGGGCAGAAGATCAAGGGAAGGCCACGAGGAACATGGAGAAGAATTAAAGAAGCTGATATACAGAGAAGTGGTAAGACCTGGAATGAGATTAAAAAGTTAGCTCAAGATAGAGAAGGATAGAAACTGTTTGTCTGTGGCCTATACCCTGACCCAGGGTGAAAAAGGCAATGATGATGATGATAAGAATAATCCTTTTTTTTTAGTGAACAAAATAGCAGCAGATATAGTTTCAAAACTACTATTTATTGATATTGTTGATCAGTTATTTATTGCTATTATAAATAATTTTTTTGAAAACCATTTTGTCTCCCATCCTTCAGTTTGGCCTCCTCTTGTGGGTGCTCACATATGTGGGAGCTTGGTTCAATGGAATGACTTTGATCATACTTGGTAGGTTTTCTCATTTAAAAAAAAATGTGCAGAATTGTTTTCAATTTTGTGTTTTGTCTTCCTTATATCCCCACCGTCTGTTACAATTGATGGTTCGTGCTTAATGACCTCCTGATGCTATGCGTGGCAAGCTATTGACATGGCTGCCCTTTTTATTATAATCTCACAGTACGGGTCACAAGTTATTTAATCAATATACAGTGCATAAAAAATTGAAAAATTTGGCAGTTATTGCATAATTTGTTGTAACTAGTCTAACAAACATTTAGGCTCTACATCTTTCTATTTTTTGACTCAACAATATTAAAAATATTCTTTTTTGTTTGTGTTTTATCTTGTCCCTGTCACTGCTCGATAACCATGAACCATCGCTCAATTATACGACGGATAAGAAGTCATAATTTTGAATAACCAGCTTATTCAAAGAGAAGAACAAACTGTACCTGTTTGGATAGACATAGCAAAGGATTCGACACAGTAAGGAAGGACTAAAACTTAAACTCAACCTAATTAGAGTGAACAGCAATGTGAAGAAATGGATTTCACAATATCTTAACAACTGGAAAGCAAGGATATATATAGGTGGAATGCACAGCTGCAAGAAAATCCTTAAACAGGGAGTTCCTTAAGGAGGCATTCTAAGTCCAAGACTCTTTCTAATCATTGTCAGTGACATCGTAAAGGATCTTTCAGGCAATGTACAGGGAGCCATGTATTCACAGCTGCAAGAAGATCCTTAAACGGTGAGTTCCTTAAAGAGTCCAACACTCTTTCTAATCTTTGTCAGTGACATCATAAAGGATCTTCAACGCAATGTATCAGAAAACTAGACAACACATTGGCTCATCAAAATAAAGTAGGCTAAAACCACCTACCCCATCTTTAGCCTTTTTCCCAAGGACCAAAGAATAACATTGAAAATTAATGGCCATTCACTTCCCCAAGAAAATAGCCCCACATACCTTGGAGTCACCTTTGACGGAAGATTGACCTGGAAATCACACACAAGAAGTAAAGTTGAGGCTCAACCTTATGAAGAAATGTTTCAATACTTCGTAAGATTTACACTGTGTAACATGTTGTCACCATAATATAAGTTCGTTTCAACACTAAGGTTTGTTAAAGGTCCGAGCATAGATAGTATTTTAAATATATCAAACAAACAAGTTTATATACAGGTTAACACGAGTACTTTAATATAACAGTGCATACACGATATCAATAGAAGAGTAGGAATACAACTGACTATACTAATACTACTAGATATAATATAGGTTGGACAGGACGCTACAGAGAGAGAGAGGGTACAATACATTCCATTGTCAGGTGTGACAGATGGGTACCAGAGAGAATGGTCATGATTAATTACTTTTATAGAGAAGTTGGATATGTACTACAAGGATATGTGCTACATGTGTATAACACGTAACACACTGGAAGGACCAGGTCAGTTCTTGAATATGGAATAACTGCAGCCAGATCAAACTTTAATAAAGTCGGCAGGATTCAAAATCAAGCATGTAGAATTATCACAGGAGGCATAAGATCCACTTCAATCCAATAACTTGAATCAACGTCCCACCTCAACTCCATTGAGGATGGTCATAAAATCAAGGTATTGACACAGGCAGCCAAATGTAGAAGATTTCCTGACCATCCAATTAACACAAGAATCCGTCAACAAAAGGAAGACTACAGAGGAAGAGCCTCACTCATCAAGCTGGAGAAAGAATACAGAATTGACAGACTGAAACTGAAGGAAATCATTACTCATTCCAGAATTCCTATCTGGAAAAATCATAGCCTGCCACAAATATGCCCCACGACTCCACAAATCGAGAGGAAAGACACTCAGTTCCAAGATGAGAGAAGACATTGCATACTGCAATACCTGGACACAAAATTTCCAGGAGATGTCTGGACTAGAGTGTACACTGATGGCTCTCCTGAAGATGCTATACAGAATGGAGGAGCAGGGATATACATTAAATTATCCAACCGGCATAGAGGACAAATTCTTTACAGCAACAGGGCTACATTCTACCAACTACAGAGCTGAAGTAGAGGCATTAAGATAAGCTACAACTTGTCTTGAAAATAATCCAAACACAACACAGGATAGTAATCCTGACTGAAGCTCCTTTGGTTCAGAAGCTACAGACCTCTGATCTCAAAGATAGAGAAATTGAAGATCTACTATGCAGGTCCCATCGTGTCGTCCTTCAATGGATACCATCTCACTAGAGGTAATGAAGTTGTAGATGCACTTGCTAAGGAAGGAACAAGATTGCTACAAGAGGATGATGCTTCATCATATGAAGAAACAAAGAACATCATAAGCTCCCTCTTCTTGACTTGTTGGATTGAGCAGCATCTAAACTATAACAAAAATTACCCATTTTATCAGTTGACCAGACAAGAGCAAGTCATAACCTTTAGGATGCGAACTGGTCATAATAGATAAAACCACCAACTCCATACCAAATTCAAGGTGGGAACAAGTCAGTGCCCCTTGGGAACAGGAATTATGACAGGTGAACACATCCTACAGAATTGCCCACCCTCTCTGCCCTTAGGAGAAAATACTGGCCACCGACTGCCCCAACCAACTTGAGGAGTAAGGTCCACTGGCGCCTAGAGGACAGCAGCATATCTGGTGGAGAGTAGGCTTACCATGTGATCAAACGTGAAAAAGAAGAAGAATTTTCTATCGTTAAGCCATTAAAGAGGATGGCTATGGAATTGGAATTTCACGATCAATCCTGAGAAAATGGTTATCGAAATACGACAAAGAGATCACCATTGTGGAACGACGTGGTCAGAAAAGGATCCTAGACAACACTGATATGGATATCACCGTTCTTGCAGGTGGTGAAGATTCTGGATATTTAGTAGGATGCCATGCACTATTGTCTGCTCTGCATCATATGGAAAGTAGAGCCTATCATTCTGGGGTATTTGCGGAGGTGTTTGAAGACTAGCTAAAGAACCGTTTGCTGCATTCCTTCGAAGCACCCAGCAGTATTGTATTGGGCAAAGCTACCATTCGGTGTCCCATGATCACTTCAATGGGTAACTTCGACAACTAAAAAAGCTGACATGATTTATGGGCTTAACCAGGCAGTACTTCATGTTCTGACCATTTATCAAAGGCCTAACTATATTCCCTGGTGAAAAGAAACAAACCAGAAATAGTTTTCAAAGCAGACTGACTAATCAGATTTTGTGCAACTTCCCCAATGTCACTGTGAGCACAATCCAATCGAGCTCTTTTGGGCCCAAGTAAAGGGAAAGATTGAGAGGAGGAACACCAAACTTACTCTCACCTACGAGGCAATAATTATATAAAAAGGGAAGACTGGGAAAAGGCATGCTCCAGCCTTCACAAACTGGAGGAAAATTACATTTCATTGATTGAGTGATGCCACAAAATCTTTATATAGTTGTTCCATTTCTCCTTTTCATTATCCTCGTCATCAGATGTGATGATTGTGGTGTGTCCAGTATTCCTTTTTTTGATGTTATTGGTGAACATATGTACATATTTGTGGAAACATTGTATCATAAATTTATATTTTTACCAGTCTACATTAAATTTATATAATCTTCTTTGGCATAAACAGAAGCTAATTCTCAAAATTTTGTAATCAAAATGATTTTGGAGTGCGCAATGTTCACTTTCATTCATATTCATCAGTAATGTGTATTGATAGTTAAAATGTAGATTTCTGATAATTCTGCCCTAACCAACAAAAGGACAGTATCTGGGCTGACCCAGATCCAGCCAGTTTTGCCGCAATCGACACATTTAGTTTTTTCATTCATAACTCTTTAATTCTATTACATAGTGGAAGTCTTCTAACATTAAATAATAGCTGATGATAAATTGCGTTTTTCTGTTAGTCGGCGATTTCATTGACGTAATATGTTGCGTAATATTTTGAGATACTGTTCTTTCTTGGTTAAAGCCAAGCAAATAACTCTACCTGTAACCAACAAAAGGACAGTATCTTATACCACCGTCTCACATACTGTTCACCCTGGTTAACCGCAATACAAAATGCCTCGTCCGTATTCACCAAAAGAACAGTATCTAAGTTAAGAATATAGCAAAATACGAATAACTCGATTGACAAATGTTTCACGTCAGCGAGGGCCAGCACTCGCCATCACGGACGCGTGAGAGGCAAGGCTAAGTGTGTTTGACCTGGCGTGAGGGGATCTTTCGGCTGTGGCGCTCCCTTGCCGAGATCAAACAAGTCGATGAATAAATTATCTCCGTCAAGTTTGTAGGCGTGACTCTGATATAATATTACTACATTAGACTATTCCTCAATCTTTTAGACCCTGACTCCTTTTTCAAGATGAGTCTATTTTTATTAAGCATCATAGCTTTAATTTACGCTTATTGATGATTTTGGCTATCTTGTAAATTAGACTTAATTGTGTATCAGGGTTTGTCATTGTACAACTATATGGGGTGAGGAGTGAGTGATAGTGAATTAAACCTAAGAATAGCTGGAAAATAGGGTATGTCCCCCCCCCCCCCCCCCCGCCCCAACACGTACACACACATCCCTTTTTGTTTTAAAATCAATATCTTCATTGTCATAGGAAACGAAAAGCATGAAATGGAACGAAATCTGTTGGTACATTTACACTGAATGAAATAGGCGAAACCATTCTTACTAAATTTAAAAGGTGCCTAAATTATGAGCTAATATAAGATGAACAGAAAAATTATTTTGTCTTTAGCTATTTCGCCCACAGAGAGTTACAATAGTACAATTTAGATACAACAAGGGAATTAATTAAAAGTTCTGCTATTTTAAATTACGAATTTTGCTTATTTTATTCATTTCTATGTACATAGATTGTATGGTGTGATTCACGTAGCAGCTTGTTATGGAAAGATGTTTATCAATGATGACGCCAAGGTTTTTTGCTTCATTTGAAAATTCTATTGTGCTATTTCCGAGAGTAATAGGTGAATTATTTGCCTTCCACACTTTAAAATCTCAGTTTTACTATCATTTACTATCATTTAATTTTAACTTGTTATGGTACATTCAAGATTTAATCTCATTAAAACAGCTCGAAATTCGTTGTATTAAGAATTGTAAATTACTTAGGGGTACTGAATCATATATTTGCGTATCACCAGCATTAAAATGATAACAGATTGAATCTGGATATCACACTAGAAAGGGGGTGCTTATATACAGAAAAAAGACAGGGCCAAGAACGCACTCCAAAGTTTAGTAAAACTTGTTCTGACTAAATATCATTCACCATGACAGTCAGCCATCGATCCTGTAAATACATTTTTGTATGATGTAAACCGGCAATTCCTTTTATGCCTACGTATTTTCTAGTCTTCTTAACAAAATGTAATGGTCAATGGTGTCAAAGGCAGCTGAAAGATCTTAAAGGCATAATAAATTGATATTGTTAGCATCTGCATTATATAACAAAAGATTTTAAGAAGTGCCGTTTCAGTTCTGTGTTGCTGTTTGTAGGCTGACTGAACTGTTGTTCTTAACATGAGATAATAATTGTGTCAGTACTACCTTCTCCAAAAGTTTGGACAAAAAATAGAAGGATGTGGAAAGTGAGAGATATGAAGACGATGAAAAAGAAAAACACAAAACCCCCCAAAAAACAACTACAAAAAACGCCTGGACAGACAGTCACACCGACACCCATACACACACACAAACGCACACACACACACACACACACACACACACACACACACACACACTAATTAGTTGAAATGAATGAAAAATAAGTATACTTAAGTTAGACGTTTGGTTGAGCATCCGACCAACAAGCAAGGGGATCCGTTTTTTATTGCCAGCTGTATAAAGTTTTGTAATGGTTTTGCTTTCTGTTTTTTTTTTCATTTTTTATTACTTGTTTATAAAGACCCTCTGCCCACCAATCAGCCACTAAATAGCTAGCTTGATATGTTGATCTGGTGGAAAGTAATACGTGAATATTTCAACTTATGTCATAGATTAGATTGATTTTGAACTCAGTGTCTGCAGCAATTTAGTCTTTAATCACGGGCGCATAATTTAGTCAAAAATATAAGAACTGCAATACAAACAGTTGTTAAAAGCAGGTATTTCCACTTTTAACATCCAACGGACGAGGTCAAACTTAGATGTCGCTGGGTCAAGCACACGCGTTGTGGTATGTCACTACTGCTGTCGGATGTGAAGGTCATGCGTTCGATTCTATAGAGAGTATGCGGTTAGACTAAGAGAGTAAGATATAAATATGTGTGTGTGTGTGTGTGTGTGTGGTGTTTATGTGTGTGTTTGTATGTGTGAAAGAAACACGAGGGAGACAAAGAGAGCGAGCGAGACTGGTAGATAAACAAAGGGGGAAAAGGAGGGAGGGGGTGGAGCAAAGAATAGGTAGGGATAGTATAAGAAAGCCCTTCGTTTCAAAAGAAGTCAAAGTCAATCAATGGGAAACATCTTGACCAATGAGATTGCAATTTAAAAAATGGGACTGGTCAAATCATTTGTTGCATTGTTTCCATTTTGAGTCAGATGACAGCTTGAAGAGGAGCGGGTGGGGCTTAATGTGTAATGACTTACATGAAATCATATAATTGAATCTTCTTGTTTGAGCTGCAACGTCGAGTTATTTAGGACCTGCCACTCGTTATCACAACCCCTTGTGGTCAATTGTCAGCTATTAAACTCTCCTCCCCTTTTTCTTTGGGTTCACTCCAGTGACATCTATATATTATTATGAAATCCTAGGTTCACTCACATTGTTTATTGTCTCAAAAGACCCCACCCTTCCTCCCATTCCCAATGAATACACGTTAAAACGCCTCTCTCTCTCTCTCTCTCTCTCTCTCTCTCTCTCTCTCTCTCTCTCTCTCTCTCTCTCTCTCTCTCTCTCTCTCTCTCTCTCTTATTTATTTATTTATTTATTTATTTATTAAAATATATCTCTCTGCATCCATCTCTCTAGCTCTCTGTTTGTTACTGACTCTCTCTCTCTCTGTGTGTGTTTCTCTCTCTCTCTTTCTCTCTCTCTCTCTCTCTCTCTCTCTCTCTCTCTCTCTCTTTCTCTCTCTCTCTCTCTCTCTCTCTCTCTCTCTCTCTCTCTCATGTAAACAACAACGCGATAGAAAGTTACAGTGCTCCTCTATGATGTCGTGTTACGGATGACGTCATTGGCGTTGGCGACTTATGCGTCAACCGATCAAATCGTCACCAACAGTTTCGCATGGTATTGCTCGCCATACGGCGGCATCTTCGTCACGCCACTCGTTGACGCCACCGCATGCTCACGGACACTGTCGATATTTACGGGGCGGAATACGGCCGTCGGAGATACTGTCCTTTTGTTGGTTAACGATGGGGTTGAAATAGGATACTGTTTCAAGCAAATTTTTAATTGCCTCTAATTTCAAAAATATTTGAGTTATGATCATTCTGACAACTTTGTAAGCTTTCCTATGTCCCAGAGATGCGATTTAGTAAAAAATGTGATTTTATGATTTTTTGAGAGATACTGTCCTTTTGTTGGTTAGGGCAGAGTTAAAAATTGCCATTCATTCCTTCATATTCAGGTACTGTATGTATATCACATACGTTTTAATTAACCGAATATTCCATTTTAACATATTCCTTCAAAATGGATAAGCTGAAAATTCTTCATTTTGATACTGGAAATCATCTATGAGTTTCGATCCTTACCAGTTATCGGTTTTAATATAGCTGTAATAAGCGAAGTCCTTTCCTATTGTTTTAAAATTCATTAAAAAATATTTTTATATTTAGCTATAATAATCATTTTGAGCAACAAAGCCATTTATTGTTATTCTCCATTATCTATCGTGAGATTGATTTTATAGCTTTTTCCTTGTTTTTCATTTGCAGTTGTCATCAGTATCTTTACCCTGCCAAAAGTGTATGAAACTTACAAGGTAAGAAACAGATTTTAAATTTCCATGAGGATGTTGATGATAAATATTTAAATTTGATGTAAATCTGCTTCAAAGATTACACTGGCTGCCTGTTTAGAAAAGGGTCAAATTTAAAGCATGTGTATGTGTCCTAGTTATCACTGTCTGGAAAACACTACTCCTCCCTACCTCACAGAACTTTTAATGAAAATTTGACAACCCGATCTTTGTGTTCCACCAATGATATTACGCATTCGTACAAAGACAGGAACAGGGTCCTTTTCTCATTTTGGTCCATCTGTCTGGAACACCATTCCATAGAGTATCTGGAAATCCAAATCGTCTGTGTTCCAAGAAATTCTTGGAAACATTTTCATTTTTGATGTCATGTAATTTCTTCAAAATTATTTTGTGTTGATGTAAAGCGCCAAGAACCTCATGGCTGAGGATACCATGCGCTATAAAAGACAATTATTATTATTATTATATTATTATTATTATTATTATTATTATTATTATTATTATTTATTATTATTATTATTATTATTATTATATTATTATTATTTATTATTATTATTATTATTATTATTATTATTATTATTTATTATTTATTATTATTATTATTATTATTATTATTATTATTATTATTATTTGCTTTCAGGTTCAAATTGACAACTACATTGCTTTGGCAAAATCTCATGTTGACAACGTTATGACAATGTAAGTTTTATATTAAAACCTGTAAATTCCAGGCCAATTGACTGAAATCAACAAGTTTGTCAAATTACAAAGAAAAAAGGAAAAGAAAGATTAAAAAAAAAAAAAATGAAAACAAACTTTGAGCATTTTGGGATGAATGAATACATTACAAGGCTTTAAAACAATATCATAGCACATGTTATGATGGGTAACTTAAAGTGACTATGGCTAAACGATGCTCTTTTAGATTTTCGGTTTCTGAACACATCTCCATGTAGCTATTTTCAGACAGCTGTTGTGAAATTATTTTTTGCATTCTAAACCTGTCATTTTCACTAATCAAAGGAAGTCAATCTGGTCTGAGTGATAAATTTCACTGCCTACATAAATGCCAATTGGCTACACGTTGTAATAGATGATTTAAATTTTATGAAAAACTACAACGCGAAACAATATTTAGAGGCAGTGGTGAAATGTTGTCGAGTCCTGCTGCCTTACTTGTTTTTAGATTATTCAGCAGTTTTCAACGCCTCCTACTGATATATCAATCTCTGGCATAACTGGATGTTTTGTTGTTTTTTGTCCTAATGTTCTATTGTTTTGTTCAAGGGTAAAAGCGGAGCAGAATTGTTTTATAAGTATATTAGCCTTTTCTTTGCTAAACATACATGTGACGTTCTGATCTGATCTCTAAGACTGGGTGGGGATCCTGACCTCCCATAGCGGGCATGGAGGTACATACTGTGTCTTCTATCCCCTTATATCTGTTTTCCAACATGCTTTCTGTCTTTGTCTTGAAATGAGGTTACTTGATTTTGTCCTGGCCCTGGTTGGAGTCTTGGCTGGGAGGGAAACAGTCAAATGCATAGTTATTGTTTTGGGAGATGATATTTTTTTCTTTGTAAATCATCTCACTGTTATGTATTATTATATTTGTTATTTTTAGTGTATAATGTAAGCATTTGAGTGTATTCCTCTCTGTTGGATTTTGTGCTTGTGCCCGGATGAGACTTATAGGTGATCTCAAACTAAGTACATTGGTCGTATGCTCTTGGAATCTACATCTGATCCCTATTTGTTCCCAGTTCCCCTTTGTCTTACCTTTTCTTGGGTGCTTTAATTGTAATTCTAGAACTTTTTACTATTCATTTTCTTCCTTTTTACTGGCGCTGATATGACCTAAATGTGTTGCAAGCGCCGAAAAACCCTTAAAAACAAAAACAAAAAACAGATCTCTAAGAGGTACAACTCCGAAAGCATCACACTTTTTACTTTTAATAAATTTTCAAAGGTTTTAGTTAATATTCTTGTCAATTAGATTTCATTTCTCTCTGTGTTTATGTTTACATGAGTTGAAGGATGTTATGGTGAACAGAGGATTTAGATGTTGGATGGTATCCCAATTGAACCCTTATTTTCCCTTGTTTTCACTGACTACTGGTTCATTTTGCCTTGGTCATACATGTAGAATGGCTAATATAATCACAGTGAATACAATTATGCCTACAAATAAATTTATGTTTAAAAAAGCTATTCTTGAAATATTCATGAGTGAAAATTTTGTATAAATAAAATATTCACTTTTAAAATCCTATGCACAAAATGATTGTGATATAAAATATGTATAGGTAGAACTTGTAGATCCTTATAAAAAATTATAGAAAGATCTCATCAATGAAAACTCAAATGTCTGTAAGGCGCACTATACATATCTGGTTTCTTTAATGGTCTTGGATGACAAAAAGATGTACTAATTTTGACTGGCTAGAATTCTTTATCTGTGAACCACCTCGTTTCTGTTTGTGGCAATATTGTTTCTATCTAGACTAGCTCGTGCCCCCTGGCAAGAGTTGATAGTGTGTAATGGGATAATTGATGTATTGACAACAATTGGATCTTTATTTTAGACAGTGATGCACTGACCACTTATATTTAGGATTATCTTATCAATTGTAATTTTTCCCACCATGAAATATTTATTTGTCGAATTGTTTTTGTGGTATTTATTTATCAACTGTTGTCGATTCATTCATTTAGTCCTTGATTTAATTAATTAATTTTGTTTAATAACCCATTCAGATTTCTTCATTCATATATTTTCTTAATACTGACTATGAATTCTGTTCAAACTATGTCTTATTTGTTGCAGTGCCCAGAGCAAACTCCCGTTCCTGAAAAAGAAGGAAAAGGCTCAGTGAGAAGTCTGTATTGTCGTGTCCCCAACCCTCTTGATGCTTCATCCAAGGCTACATGCAGGATGAAGATCTGCCTGCCATCTTCCCAAAATTTTGAAACTTTTATGTGTATGGAAGGAAGGATTTTTTCCACATTTTTAACAGAAGTCTCATAACTCAATGGTGTTAGTGCCCAACTACATCATATTTTATAAAGTTTTCATCTCTTTTCTTGATGTTAACAGCATCACAGAGAAAATATTTGATGTGCAAAATATCGCCGCTTTTGTATGTTTCAAATGAGTATTTTTCTCTTTCATGTATGGCTGTGTTAGTAGTTATAATTAATAATTGATCAGAATGAAAGTGTTTCATCAATGTTTTCAATGTATTTTGTCCTTTCAGATTCAACATCAATCTCTTACACTGAATATGACATTTGCCCTATATATCTTATTATCCTTTACTATTTCTTCAACTGCTTCCCTTGCTCATTTCTTTTCTTTTGTCGAATTTTTAACATGACATATATAGATACGTTTTTAGATTCATATGTATTCATTGATTTAACTTTTCTCCTTAAAAATCAATATCAATCAAAACTGTGTGATGCTTGTAATTGTTTTCCCAAGCATGCTTCCTAGATTTATACAATTAATTGCAATTTGGTATTAGTTGATTTTAATGAGAGATATGGATGCAAGTTGTGTTGGTAAATGAGTAATTATATACGTTCTTGATATATTATTGTCTTTTTAGACTGTATAAATAAATAAATAGAAATGAGAAGAGCGCGCCACCACATACGATTGTGAAATAAAATCTAGATTTTTTAAAGATTAAATTTGGAATGACAGTGAGGTTCAGAGAAATCAGATTGGACCTCCAGTAAACAAGAAAGAAAAGTGAAAGGTAGATATTAACCAAGACCACGTTTATACTAATGGGTTATTTTTATTTAACAATATTTTTCTTTTGTTGTTGCACTTGATATATCTGGGTGGGGATCCTGACCTCCCATAGCGGGCAGGGAGGTCCATACTGTGTCTTCTATCCCCTTATATCTGTTTTCCAACATGCTTTCTGTCTTTGTCTTGAAATGAGGTTACTTGATTTTGTCCTGGTCCTGGTTGGAGTCTTGGCTGGGAGGGAAACAGTCAAATGCATAGTTATTGTTTTGGGAGATGATATTTTTTTCCTTGTAAATCATCTCTCTGTTATGTATTATTGTATTTGTTATTTTTAGTGTATAATGTAAGCATTTGAGTGTATTCCTCTCTGTTGGATTTTGTGCTTGTGTCCGGATGAGACTTATAGGTGATCTCAAACTAAGTACATTGGTGGTATGCTCTTGGAATCTACATCTGATCCCTATTTGTTCCCAGTTCCCCTTTGTCTTACCTTTTCTTGGGTGCTTTAATTGTAATTCTAGAACTTTTTACTATCCATTTTCTTCCTTTTACTGGCGCTGATATGACCTAAATGTGTTGCAAGCGCCGTAAAACCCTTAAAAACAAAACAAACAGCACTTGATATATCACTTAGTATTGTACGAGAATTAGCCACGGAGATATTCCCAGAAATTTTATGTCCAGATTGTAGGCATTACAGCAGAAAAAAGCACTTAGATGGATGTAGATAGTATTTAGTATGATATAATACTGATTTTAAAAAAAAATGATCAAACCCACAATTTTCGCTCATAATGTTCTTGAATATTAACATTTCACTGTTATATATGTGTTATCGTATCGCTTTTGTTTTTTGTTTGTTTTGGTGTGTTTTTTTTTCTTCTTTTGGTTTTTTTTTTTTTTTTGTTATATTTATTGGCTAAGGTACTTCTCTGTTTTCATTAAGATTTATTTTTCTTTGCCTGCGCATTATGTGCAAAATTATAATGATCTCAATAACTGAGTGATTGTGACCCAGATTTATAAGTCAAATCTAAACATGAAATGGTGGTTGTATCACTGTTTTTGAAATTTGTTTCAAAATTAAAAATTGCATGGTTATCTTTATCTTGAGTTTACACGGATCGACAAATTCAAGCTGAATATAAGAATGTGAAGTTAAGTCACTCGTTTAATCTTTCCCCCCCCCCCCCCCCCCCCCCCCCCCCCCCTCTCTCCCTCTCTCTCTCTCTCTCTCTCTCTCTCTCTCTCTCTCTCTCTCTCTCTCTCTCTCTCTCTCTCTCTCTCTCTCTCTCTCTCTTTTAAATGACGCTATCAGTTCACATTTGTGCTTTTCATCAATATTGCACATTATATGATTTCTGTTTGTATGCCATTCGTTTAATGTATCTGTGTCAAGGCTTTATTTTTACATATCATGAGGTATCTATTCTTTGTTTTCTCTTCAAGGACAGGTTACCGGTATGTTGGGCTTTATTTTGCTTTTGTTAGTTGTTTTTTTTTCTTTTTCTGTATTATTATTTATTTATTAGTTTATTTTTTAAGGTTGGGAGGTTTACTATATAAATACGGGAATATCAAAACAAAAGATTTTTTTAATGGAAATGCCATCATAGAATTGTCTCCATGGCGCATCTTTTACTCGAAGAGATTAAAATTTAAATGGGGGGGGGGGGGGCAGAGGAAGAGAGATGAGAGGGTACTCAAAGTCCAGGGTAAGGTAAATATTTTTTTAAAACCCCGTAATTATTTGGATTGGGCAAAGCTGCACTTGTGTAAAAGTAAAATATAAAATCGAACCAGCACTGTTTATATGTGATACAGATCTTTTCTAGTCCTAAGCATGAAATAATGGTGATGATTTACAGGATTCAATGACAGCCCATTTCAAATATTTGTGCCTCTGAATAATGTTTTATGTACAGATTTTGGTTTGTAAAATTGTTGATTTATGCAAAATTTTTGTTAAAAACACTGGATGTATCATAAATGGATAAGATGGGTTAGGTCTATCTACCATATTTATCTTCTGGTCTTTTTTTATTTTTTATTTCTAAACAAATACTCCAAATTTATAACTTGTGGGTAATGCATTTTGTGTGCACTACATGATAATATGATATTAGTAAGTTAATCATTGACTCCAAATGTTTATGCCCCTTAGTTCATGTCAAAATTGAATAAAACACAGTCTATTTTTACCCCCAGTTTATCAGAGTTGGGTGGGATTGTTTGAAAGTTCATTGGGTGGATACATCTATGTGTGACATTTTAAAAAGTCTTGCTTCTGACTGCTTTTTTGTGTGAATTTATTCACATTACAATAAAATGGATTATAAATGTAGACATGTAGTGTTCTGTTTAAATTTTAAAAATTTTGTTTTTGGATTTTTGCTCTCTTTGGCTTTCCTCCATCTTCATTTTTACTAGTTACTAGCACTGAAATGACTTTCAAGTGTTGCAAGCACCGTAAAATACCCCCACCTTGTTAGAATTAAATTTGTCTATCCAGTCCAGTCACTGACCCCGCCTTATCAAGTCAATCAACGTGGCAATGCAGTGTGTGCACAATAAACAATGGGCGTGAGTCTTGTGTGATTGGTTAGTTTACACAATGCGATAGACACCATCCAATCCACAGAATATTCTATTGTCCAAAGCCTACCACTTATTTTATTATTGCTCTCATTGAGCATACCTAGGCTATTGTTTTCAATTAAGGTAAAGGTCTGGGTGGGGTTGCTGGCCTCCCATAGTGGGCAGGGAGGTACTTAGAGTGCCTTCTATCCCCCTATATCTGTTTTCCAACCTGCTTTCTGTCTTTGTCTTGGAATGAGACTACTTGGTTTTGTCCTGGCCCTGACCGGATACCCTGGCCCTGACCGGATACCCTGGCTGAGAGGGAAACGGTCAAATGCATAGTTATTGTTTGTATTATTATATTTGTTTTAAATTTATAGTGTAAGCATTTGAGTGTATTCCTCTTAGTCTTAGTGGGGACCTGTGCTTGTGTCTGGATGAGACTTGGGAAATCTCAAATAAGTACATACTTTGATAGTGTGCTCTTGGAATCTACATCTGTTTCCTATTTGAACCAATTCCCCTTTGTCTTGCCTTTTCTTGGATGCTTTAATTGAAATTCTAGAACTTTTTACTATCCAATTTTCTTCCCTTTTTACTGGCGCTGATATGACCTTAATGTGTTGCAAGCGCCGTAAAATCCTTAAAAACAAACAAACAATAAGGTAAAGGTAAGTCTTTGGATGAGCATTTGGATATGGAAGTCGGAAATGACATGACTGACGATCAAATCATCAACAGTGTGGCATCAACATCACAACTGAATGAGGATATTAATTGAAAACGATTATTGATTAGGAGCCGCCTATCAAAATCAAGAAAGAGTAAGTGCATACAGTAACATTCCTCTGAATTTTAAATTAGAGAAATTGGCTCAGTAATCAAGCTGTGCGAAAATCTGTTCCATGTAATGAAAAAGATTAACAGCAAATAAATAAATAAAACAAAAAAGTAAACACGTGTAGACGTGCCTGTGATATGTTGCAATTTTCATTCACGAGCGCATACAATTTTTATTATCAAATAAGTATCCTCGGATTTAAATTTCGTGATCCTGTGGACAAAGCCGTGGTTTCTAACAATTGATGTTATAGACAGGACCGCTGGAGTTATTCTACTGACGTATCTCTGAAGCTGAATCTTCCTTTAATGTCCACCGTCACTCATGAAGATATTGACATGAACAATATAACATTAAAGTGAAAATTCAGCAGTGATCTTCAGATTTTACTGTTTTGAGAAAATCACCATTGAAGATTTCGATCCCATAAAATGTCCAATTACTCGAATACTACTATTCAATATTTTTTTTCAAAACTTTCTGTGTGGAATGATAATCAATCGTACTTGACGATGATATTCATAAAAGAAAGCAACAAATACATTACAGAATTCTCTTATTTTATTAAAAACAAGTGGGTTGGCCGAGTTGTCCTTATTTAAACAGCATCACTGAGCAACGAATTTACATTATATAATAAGGGCTACCCCACCCAATTTGCACATCAGGCCATCCCTATTAAATGGGCTATCCCATCTTACACATGGACATGTATGTTGCGAAATAATGGGCTGTCCCTCTCACACATGCAGTCAATTTAATCAATTTTCCTACATTAAACACATGTCTATTGCCTTAAATTATATGTTTTATGCGTCTAAACACATTACACTGACAATTGAAAGCAAAACATTATCTGATATGATGGCATTGTTGTTTGGTGGGGAGTTTTCTTCATTCAGTCGTGAATTCGACATGTCTCGTGTTGAAGCCATGTATACATTGTTTTCGGCTAAAACACAAGCAGTTTATACCGATAGCGAAGCAAATAAACGAAATTGATGCTTGAAACCTTTTCAAGCGGTAGGGCAACGGCCACTTTTGACCCCTATGTAATTATTAAAAAAAACCGAAAAATCTGGGATAGCCCACTTGTCCTAAAAAGCGTCCAATTGTGTCATCTGCAAAAAGGCGGACTTTAGACTCGAGAGCATCTGTCTGGCCATTATATATAAAAAAAAAAGAGAGCGGGACCAAGCACTGAGCTTTGAGGAACACCAAATTTGGATGATTCACCGTTGATGATCACTGTTTGGGTACGGCCTTTCAGGAAGTTGTCAATCCATCTGTTGATGTTTCCGTTTATCCCATATTTTCGAAGCTTGTGGCACAATATTTTGTGGTCATCTTTGTCAAAGGCCTTGGAGAAGTCCATTATGAGTACATCAGTTTGTTGGCCCTTCTCAAGACTTTAAAACGTCATCAATAACGCTGATTAATTGTGTTTCACATGAGCGCCTGGACCTAAAACCATGTTGGGGTTCATATAGGATATCATGCCTATTTCATTATCTGGCTGACAATATGTGCTCACTAAGCTTGCTTGAGATACAAGTGAGAGACACTGGGAGGTAATTTGAAGGGATCGTTCTGTCCTTTTTTTATAAATGAAAGCTACATTAGCTGTTCTCCAATCCTCTGGGACTTCACCAGTGTCGAGTGATCTCTGAAAAATAAAACGAAGGCAGGGTGCTACGCAGTCTGCAAGCGCAAAACTCTTGCTTGGATGTTGTCTGGTCCACTAGCCTTCGGAAAATATTTGAATTTTTGCCAAAGTTGCTTAGTGCTAAGTGTTAACATGTTTAAAATCTCTTTAGCTGTTTCAGTAATTTAATTTCTCAGACCTCCTCCTATCTGCTTATCTGTAGAGAGGGATTTTTTTCTGTTTCTGTATATTCTTTTTCGGGTTCATGTCAATCTCAATTATAACTGCATCATGGTCTGAGATGCCTGGGAAGACACCGCCATGGTTTATAAGACCGGGATTATTGGTGGTCATTAAATCTAAAGTGTTGCCCGTGCGAGTTGGCTCCTCAGTGAGCTAAGTGAGCGCACTGTCCTCTAAGATTAATATTAAAAAAAACATTGTGTAGCTGTGCAAAAGGTGTGTTTCCTTTTAATGTTTTAGTTTTCCAGTCACAACCCGGGAAGTTAAAATCTCCAATTATGAAGATGTCATTGGTGATGGTATTTATTTTCATCATGCAATTTTTGAATATCTCCAAGCTTTCTTCATCGCTCACATTGGGTCGATAGTAGAAGCATTCATATGTAAAGTGTCTTGGAACCTTTAATTTCGATTTTGACCCATATCATCTCACACGTTCCATCCAGTTCTGGAACTAACGAGATTATGTAATGCTGGCTGATGGCAATAAAAACACACAAAAATGTAGCATAATTTGCTAACTCACCCAAAACAAATTGCTATTAATACAATAATAGCTGGAACAACAATCTCTTGACACCAATGCATGTGCTTTTTGTTTTTTAAAAACTATACTGAGGTTGGGACTCATTTTAAAAGTCTAATAGCTTTTGTAGGACTGATGATATGGATATATAGATGATGTATTATACTGGGTGTGTTTTTTTAAACTACCCGATAAAGAATTGAAATAGCTAAAAAACAAAACAAAAAATATGTTAGAGACATCTATTTACTAGTCTAGTAAATGACTTGCTAGTATTGAACCTAAGCGAAGTAAGTGACTTGAAAATCAGATTTCATGACCGTTTTCTAGTCTCTGACTAGCTAGTCTCTTGCCTAGAAGTGGGTGTTGTAAGGACGGTGACAAAATCGGCTAACCACACTCTCTAGTACACAATGACAGGAAAGATACCAGCCTTCATACTTTCAAAGCAAAATATTCCAAAGAGGAAATTAGCAACACATCCGGTATAGATGATATTTCGTTCCGTTGCACATTTGAAGTTACTTATGTCATGAAATAAAGACATTGACTGTTGACTGATCGACTACAATGATGTCCAGGTCGAATGTCAATTCTATATTTAGGCCAATGAACGTTCCATTGAAACTTGAACCAATAAAAAAAAAATAAAAAAAAAATAAATAAATAAATAAATAAATAAATAAATCAGTAAGCGTGTTCTGATAGTCAGTTACAATGCCAGCAGAATAACTTTTGTCACCACAATACTTTCTAATCATTTTTTTTTTTTTTGACGCGAGCCTTTGCACTTCGAGTCTTCGTTCACTCGCAACCCGCGAGCTGTTTATTCATTTTTTTTTTTTTTTTACTCACAAAAATGTGTACTTTCGACGATCTGCACTTACCTTACAGTTTTTTAAAGCCAGTGTCAATAGCAGCAGGACACTTTTTGCCTCTATCATTCATAACCGGCCCATTTTCCTTCCAAATCGAATCTCTCAATCTAAAAGTAGCTGCTATCTTGTCGACGCTATGATGTATCCTAGCAACTAGTCTCAGACTAAGCTTGAAGTCTGGCCTCAGCAAAAGACTAAAACTTGGCCAAATTTAATCCGAAGGTACCGAGATTTTAGTCTGGGACTTGCTTAGTCAGCCCACATGAAATCTTATTTTTGTCCTTGACTATAGTCAGAGACCAAACGCAAGTACGCGTTCATGAATACGGGCCCTGGTTTCTGCATAATGTTAAGAAATTATTCAGGTTTTGCGTCATATCAATTTTAACGGCACACAAAATTTGTTTACTGAATTATGACGTTTAGAATAAAACCAGACAAAACGCAGTGCGTGATGGCTAGTGACCGCATAATTTACAAACCAAAAATAGCAGACGACGTAGAAAAACTGAATGTTTGTTACTACATGATTTCAAATGACCTACCAAAGTAAGAAGATTGTACCAACAAGAAAATGTTTTTAAAAAAACCCCTACCAAACGTGAAGTCAATATGTTCGTGATATAAGATCTTAGTAGATGGAGCACCACCTCATTGGGGACTGAATGTGAGAGAGCCTGGCAGATGGATTGGTAGGGGTGGGCCACCTAGGTCACCCTCTTGCAACCATCTCCAAATCAAGATAAGGGAAGTTATGGCGACAGTGTTAACCTTCAAATGCTATAAAACTCGTGGAGAGCATTAAGGACGCGGTTTGATACATTGAGAGAGAATGGAGGATCCTATGTAGAGGTTTAGCTTAAAACGATATGAAGGCCTGTCCTGTGTGTTGATTACATTTTATATAAAAAAACTAGTAGTAGTAGCGTATGGCTACACCTCCAAATTCATGTCGTCAACCCAGCTTCGAAAGTCTTCCTCCACCCTAAGGATGGTCCCATAGCCACCTTCAAGTTTAGTAACTGGACAGTGGAGGACCATGTGATCGCTGGTCTCTGGGGCTGCCGGACATTTCCGGCAGGTATCACTGTTTCCAAGTTTTTTATGCAGTTCTACCATGTCCAGTTAAAAGGCGATTTGAGGAAACCCAGTAGTTGGATCTTTGATGATGTTTCCTCCTCTTGGTGTTTCACTGTTCCACATTTCTCTCCAGTTTTCCTCCACACTGAAGTCTGACATTTTTGTTAGGTGGAAACGTCTTCTCGATTTGAGTCTTGTTGTTGAAGGTGCCCCCTTTATGATTGTTTTTATGGGAGTGTTGTCTGTGGCTTCGTCAATTCTTGCATGCATCCTTTGATTGGCGTCTAAGACTTGAAGGTGCAATGCCGCTCAGTGTTGGGAGCCACTGGGTTGAAGTTGACTTGAGACATCCTGTTATAATTCTCATTGATTCTCTTAATTCGGATGTCAATGTGGTTTACATGTGGGCTCCTCATCCAAACAGGGGCACAGTATTCTCCCACACTATAGCACAGTGCCAAAGCAGACGTTCTCAGTATCTGTGGTGAGGCTCCCCAGGTGGTACTTGCGAGTTTTCTCACCAGGCTGTTTCCTTTTGCGATTTTATTTGCCGTTCCCTCAATGTGTTTGCGATAATTTAGTTGTCTGTCCAATGTAATGCCGAGGTATTTAGGATTGGGGTCTGGGGGTAGTATTGAGTTACCGGCTGTGATCTTCAGTTCTTTTGTTGCCTCTCGATTATTCAAGTGGAAGTTTGTGGATACTGATTTGGTGGTATTCATTTTTAGGTACCACCTATCAAAATATTGTTTCAGGCGAGTGGTGTCTTTACTTAGAACTTCTTCAATCTCTTTCCAGTTTTTCAATTGATAGGCTAAGGCCCAGTCATCAGCTTATCCAAGTTTGAGTGCTTCGCAGTTTGGCATGTCGGAGATATAAACACTGAAGAAAGTTGGTGCTAAAACTGAACCTTGTGGTACCCCCATTTTTAATTTTCCGTGTTTTGCTTTTGTTCTCTCCCAATATGACATGAAATTTACTTGTGTCAGTCATGGTAGACAGCAGTTTCAGCGTCTTTCTACGAGGAATCATTTTTGAGAGCTTTAACATCAGTTCGCCTGTCCAAACAGTGCGTGAGCTGCAGATATGTCTATTAGGACTGCACCAGTCTTCTTTTTCTTCTCAAAGCCTGCTTCAATGTATGAGGTCAGTGCAAGGACCTGTTCACTTGTGCTTCTTTGTGGTCTAAAGCCCGCTTGTTCTGGTGGTATGCAGGGATTTACATATGGGGTGATTCGCTGTAGTACGATTCTTTCCAGGAGTTTGTATAAGCAACAAAGTAGAGATATTGGTCTGTAGCTGGATGGTTGTCATTGGTTTGCCTGGTTTTAATATGGCGATAACTTTGGCATGTTTCCAAATTTGTGGATATGTGCTCTTTTCCATGATGTCTGTCATAGTATTTGCCAGCCAGTCTATTGTTTCTGGCCCAAAGTTAGTAATCATGTCGGTGTATATTCCATCAATGCCAGCAGCTTTTCCAATTTTTTTATTTTCCTTATAGCTACTTTCATTTCATTAATCGCCACAGAAACATATTATGTTTTGGCCACATATAAGTGAGTGATCCCATTTATATTTTATATTAGCTCTAACCATCATTATCGAGCACTTTCGTACCTAAGAGTACCCACCAACACTCATAAATATACGCAGCGGCTATTTTTACAGTCCCGTGAAGATGGTTCTCGGGGCTATTTTTACGGCGTTGTGGTAATAGATTTATAAATAGTAACAGATGGGATGAATCCAGGGCCTTCTAAAAATAGTATCGGGCCTGTCCAACCGAATTGCGCGAGTTCTCTGCTGGGCTTAAAATTTAAAACCCCGCGACCAATTTGATTGTCAACAAAGTTTGTGTGTACACATTACACACCACAGTTACGCTGGATTACCTGTTGATACAATGAATTTATCGCGTCGTTTGTTATTATTTCTGTTCATGGATATATATTCATTGTGATTGCCAATCCCACCATGATGTTTGTTGTGTGTATCTTTAAAATCTAATTTAGCAATTGAAAAATAATTTAAAGGTAATTTAAAAACTATAGTGTCATCTAAGCCATCATCTGCCGTCGAGCGAAACCTTGAACTGTTGCCTTGAGTCAAAACAAAACCGGATGATCTTGTACTTGTACACATCAAAATGAAATTGTCATTGATAGTCTATTCAGTGATGCCAAAACTCCGGTTTCACCTGAAAAAACTCTGGTCTGGAGCAACTGCCGTCAAATTCCGGTGAGGTCAAATTCTTCCAAGGACAGCCCCCCCCCCCCCCCTTCCAACCACCACATCATCATCACTGCCACTAGAATTATAACCATCATCACTACCACTACTATTGCAACCACCACCACATCATCATCATCACTACCACTACTACTACAACCACCACCACATCATCATCAATACCACTACCACAACTACCATCACTATTACAACCACCACCACCACATCATCATCACTACTACAACCACCACCACCACATCATCATCACTACCTCTACTACTACAACCACGACACCACATTATCACTACCACTACTACTACCCCACCACCGCCACATCATCATCACTACCACTACTACTACAATCACCACCACCACATCATCATCACTACCACTACTACTACAACTACCACCAACACCACATCATCACTACCACTACTACTACAACAACCACCACCACTACATCATCATCACTGCAACTACCAGTACTATTACAACCACCACTAGCACATCATCATCACTACCACTACTACTACAACCACCACCACCACATCATCACTACCACTACTACTACAACCACCACCACCACATCATTACCACTACTACTACAACCATCACCACCACATCATCATTACCACTACTACTACAAGCACCACCACCACATCATCATTACAACTACTACTACAACCACTACCACCACATCATTACTAACACTACTCCTACAACCACTACCACCACATCATCACTACCACTACTACTACAACCACCACATCATCACGACCACTACTACTACAACCACCACATCATCATCACTACCACTAATACTACTACAACAGCTACCACATCATCATCACTACCACATCATCACTACCACCACTACTACAACCACCACCTCTTCTTCATCACTACCACCACCACCACATCATCATCACTACCACTGCTACTACAACCACCACCACCACCACATCATCATTACTACCACTACTACTACAACAACAACCACTATCACATCTTCATCATCACTACCACTATTTCTACAACCACCAACACCACGTCATCCTCACTACCACCAGTACTACAATCTCTACCATTTGATTTTGGTGCTTTACTTCATTTGAAATAAGGAAACTTTGGGATTGTATTTGGCAATGTGTTTATGTATCATAGTATAATTCTAATCAGTTATCTATTTAGAACTATACAATATGTAAACACAATGCCAAATACCATTCCAATTCCTTTTTCTTGTGTGCGGAAATTCCTCTTTCGGCATTGAAATTCCTACGAGTGGTGTCTGAAACTCCTGTGAGCCAAATTTAAAATTGGCGTCTCTCTCTATTTATCTTAATTCTTAAAAAAAAGCTCACCTCTCAATCAACATCAACATCATCTTGCTAGAAATTGTAAGTTACCATATTTAACACCATCAATACAATTCTCCTTCTCATCTCCTCCTTTTCGTCAACCTCCCCTTCACCTCATCACCATCATCATCATCATCATCATCATCATCATCATCATCATCATCATCATCATCATCATCATCAGGTACCCCCCTCCAAAATTCTAACCATTCATTTAATCACGGTATTAATCAAAGTTGCATCAGTCATTTTTTCATCATCAAATTAATCGGCAATGACTGTATTACCGTTATGAAGTGAAAATATTGATATATCACTTGCCTCCTTACTTTCTCCGCCTCCTCCTCCCCCCCCCCCCCCACCCCCTCTTCTTCTTTCCATTTGATTTCTTTTTTGGTCCGGCATAACTAAATGAAAGATAGAGGGGGAAATGAACTATAAAAGACTGCGAAGAGAGAGAGAGAGAGAGAGAGAGAGGAGAGAGAGAGAGAGGAGAGAGAGAGAGAGAGAGAGAGAGAGAGATGGCGAAACTAATAGACCGGAGAAGAATAGACACGAGAGAGAGAGAGAGAGAGAGAGAGAGAGAGAGAGAGAGAGAGAGAGAGAGAGAGAGAGAGAGAGAGAGAGAGAGAGAGAGAGAGAGAGAGAGAGAGAGTTGGTTCGAGCGGTCGTCTGTGCGCAGAACTAAGCCCAGCAGAGAAAGTGGGTCGTGCGCGGTGGCTCTGCCTATTTCTTTTGATAACAACAAGATATGAAGTGAATAGAAAAGTGCCAGAAGACAATAGAGAATAAAAATTTTTCGCGGCGGTGGTGGGGTTTGAACCTGCGACCTTATTGGTACGACAACTCCGCCTGGCAGGTGAGAGCGTGGCTCTACCGTGTGAGCTATCCACGAACACAAAAATATTCGTTTCAAACTCAAAGTCATTACTAGATCCCTCTCTCACCCACTTCTTGAGACCGCCGATTCATTCGTACACCACCATCGCGAATAATTTTGACCAGCAGTTAAGCTTAGTAGCCATATTCTCAACACAAACATATAACATAGAAACGATTGAGACATTGAGTATGCTCCGGTGTATGGGGTGAATTTTTTAATTCAGAAAAGTGAGTGGAGCAGGCACTTATGTTGGTAACAACAAGATATGAAGTGAATAGAAAAGTGCCAGAAGACAATAGAGAATAAAAATTTTTCGCGGCGGTGGTGGGGTTTGAACCTGCGACCTTATTGGTACGACAACTCCGCCTGGCAGGTGAGAGCGTGGCTCTACCGTGTGAGCTATCCACGAACACAAAAATATTCGTTTCAAACTCAAAGTCATTACTAGATCCCTCTCTCACCCACTTCTTGAGACCGCCGATTCATTCGTACACCACCATCGCGAATAATTTTGACCAGCAGTTAAGCTTAGTAGCCAATATTCTCAACACAAACATATAACATAGAAACGATTGAGACATTGAGTATGCTCCGGTGTATGGGGTGAATTTTTTAATTCAGAAAAGTGAGTGGAGCAGGCACTTATGTTGGTAACAACAAGATATGAAGTGAATAGAAAAGTGCCAGAAGACAATAGAGAATAAAAATTTTTCGCGGCGGTGGTGGGGTTTGAACCTGCGACCTTATTGGTACGACAACTCCGCCTGGCAGGTGAGAGCGTGGCTCTACCGTGTGAGCTATCCACGAACACAAAAATATTCGTTTCAAACTCAAAGTCATTACTAGATCCCTCTCTCACCCACTTCTTGAGACCGCCGATTCATTCGTACACCACCATCGCGAATAATTTTGACCAGCAGTTAAGCTTAGTAGCCAATATTCTCAACACAAACATATAACATAGAAACGATTGAGACATTGAGTATGCTCCGGTGTATGGGGTGAATTTTTTAATTCAGAAAAGTGAGTGGAGCAGGCACTTATGTTGGTAACAACAAGATATGAAGTGAATAGAAAAGTGCCAGAAGACAATAGAGAATAAAAATTTTTCGCGGCGGTGGTGGGATTTCTTTTGGTCGCCTCGGCTGAATCACAGACATGTGTTATCTATGGGGTGAATAGACGCCATTAGCTCTAAAACTCTCACTTACTTCGTTCAGGTGCGGCAAGTTAGCAGGCTCTCTCTCTCTCTCTCTCTCTCTCTCTCTCTCTCTCTCTCTCTCTCTCTCTCTCTCATTCTTTCTCTATGCTTTTCTTTCTTTCTCTTTCTCTCTTTCTTTTTACATTCTCTTTTTTTCTCTATCTCTTTCCCTCTCTTTCGTTCTCCTCTCTCTCTTTCTCTCTCTCTCTATCTCTCTCTCTCTCTTTCTTTCTTTCTTTCTTTCTTTGTTTCTCTCTCTCTCTCACTCTTTCTTTCATTTTTTGTCTATCCCCTTCTTTCTTTCTTTTTTTTTGGTTTCTCTCTCTCTCTCTCTCTCACACACTCTTTCTTTCATTCTTTCTCTATCCCTTTCTGTCTTTCCCCATCTTTCTTTCCCTATCTCTCTTTTCTCGCTCTCTCTCTCTCTCTCTCTCTCTCTCTCTCTCTCTCTCACACTCTTTCTTTCATTCTTTCTCTATCCCTTTCTGTCTTTCCCCATCTTTCTTTCCCTATCTCTCTTTTCTCGCTCTCTCTCTCTCTCTCTCTCTCTCTCTCCCTCTCTCTTTCTTTCATTCTTTCTCAATCTCTTCCCCCTCCCCTCTCTCTCTTTCTTTCTCTTTCCCTCTCTCTTCTCTCTTTTTTCTTTCTCTTTTTCTCAATCTATCTCTTTCCCTAGTGGTACCTCAAAGCCTAGGCAGAGGGGTCTGACCACAAGGTGAGCACCGCTTTGGCGGAGAACAAATAACCTCTTAACTGGGAAGGGAGGAGCAATACAGCGACCACCCTTGTCTGGTCGGAACAATCGCTGAGTCAATTGGTAAAGGAGTAGGAGCAACACGATGGTGGACCAAAGCAAAATGCCCTCTCCACCTCAGCGCCCTGATGAGGATCAGTCTTGGGCACCTCTATTCTTTTGGATCATGACCGGGGGGGGGGGGGGGTAATGTTTGTCCACAATATGGTTGGGAGGGGGGGGGGGGGGTTCTAAAATGGTCAAAATGTGTCCAATTGGTTTGTGAACGGCCTCTTTTCTGAAAGGGGATTCGAACCCACTCTCACATGAGAAGACTACACCCTGAATGTTACGTCTTTTAAAATTGTATATACCGTTAGTCCTTCCTGACTGGTTAATACTGGTAAAGTGTAAACTAAAGCCAAACCTGTAAAGTATTATATCTCGAGGGGTGTCGACTTCAAGCAGGAACTAAATATACTTTTAGTGTTTGATATAAACTACAAGATCTGTCTGCTTGACAGAAAAAAATTCAAGACATACAACCTAACCTGCCCACTGATGATAGAAAACGGGCTGTTCTGTACTGTAAACATAACTTTTGCAAAAACACAAATTATATGTCATAAAAATGACACTACCGTAAAATTCGCAGAGAGAATTGTCTTTACATTAATTGTTTGTTAATTTTAGCTTTAGATCTAAATATGTTAAATGAAATTAATTTTGCTTTCATTCACCGCCTCTAGATCTGTACATCTAAATATCGGGAGAAATAATATGTGAAGTTTTGTGAATACTGCAAAAAGACAAGTTTACTTACATCTATAACTATGCTGATAATTGTGAACAGAATTGCATCAACGCCGTAAAAATAGCCATGAGAACCGTTTTTACGGGACTGTAAAAATAGCCCCGAGAACCATCTTTACGGTACTGTAAAAATACCCCGAGAACCATCTTTACGGGGCTGTAAAAATAGCCACTACGATATACATACATATATAAGGACACTCATATTGTATGTCACGTCTATCGTTTCAGTGCTGATCGCACTTCTTCGGCTGACAATAAAGTTTATATTTTCCGTAGTTTTGATATAATTTGCGTCCCTGTTATTTATTGTGTTTATGTATGTGTGTGGTATATACATGTGTATTAATATATATATATATATATATATATTATATATATATATATATATATATATATATATATATATATATATATATATATATATTGTTGTGTTGTGGAATATGCAGATGCGTGGAAAAAAAGAGAGGGGGAGGGGATGGGGGTTGGGTAGTGGAGTAATACACTCCAGCACAGTTTCCTCGAACTCCTCGGGACATGAGGAAAAGTTCGAGGTAACCAACTGAGACTCAAGTGAGGCTCAACATTATAGACTTTGCTACGCATCCAAAATTATTATTATTATTATTATTATTATTATTATTATTATTATTATTATTATTATTATTATTATTATTATTATTATTATTATTATTATTATTATTATATCATCATCATCATCATCATCATCATCATCATCATCATCATCATCATCATCATTATTGCCTCATTTTTACATACTGCTGGCTCCGTGGTTTCTTGCACAGCTTGCGGCCGCAAAATTAGGGAAACTTTTCTGATTTTCATTGCAACCACAAAATCTGCACGTTTTCCAAATCTTTGATAAATTCAGAGAAAAAACAATTATTATTTTAATTTTGTAGCAAGGAGGACGTTAGTGTATATTAATCACTCAAAGGCTGGCTCGAATCAATAACCATCGCTTTATTTTTGAAAACTCATTAATACAATATCTATTGTATTTAATTAACATAAACACCTTTCCTTTTGGTCAAATGAATTCTACTCATGTCGAAAATAAGTGTAACCTTAAACGTTTATTTATCTTTCTCTCTCTCTCTCTATCTCTCTCTCGCACTCTCTCTCTCTCTCTCTCTCTCTCTCTCTTCCTCGTTCTCTATCACACTCCCTTTTTCTCACTCTCTTCAGCTATTTCTCTATCTATCTAGCTTTCTCCATCTATCAATCTCTCTCTCTCTCTCTCTCTCTATCTATCTATCTATCTATCTATCTATCTATCTATCTATCTATCTATCTATCTATCTCTATCTCTTTCTTACTCTCTCTCTTTTCTTTTTTCATTTTCATTCATTAGTTCTCATTGCAGTCTCTATTACTTCTGAAAATAAACGTTTAAGGTTACATTTATTTTTGACATGAGTAGAATTAAATTGACCAACAGGAAAGATGTGTATTTTATCAAAATACAAATATATTATATTATATTGTAATAATGAGTTTTCAAAAATAAAACGATGGTTATTGATTCTACCGGCCTTTGAGTGATTAATATTAACTAATGTCCTCCTTGCTACAAAATGAAAACAAATAAGCTAACAAAAAGTATCCTTTGGACAGGACTGTAGCCAATCATATCGCAAAGTACTTTCTGCTCAATCTAAGAGACCTAAATTTCCAATCACAGCGACAAAATATATATGTTTGTATGTAAGGGAAATTCAATTTTTAAACATACTCTCTCTATTCCTCTCTATCGCCCTCTCAATATATATCTTTCTCATTGTTATTGTATCCGGAAAGCCACTTCGGTGATTAGTTCTCTTAAAGTCCCTCTACAATAACCTATAATCGTAAACGGTTGCCCGTATTTTTTTTTCGGTCGTTCATTCATCTGAGTACTAGAACAGGTGTAAAAAAGACAATGGAAATTGCTTACTCTCCTTATATTTGTTTTTTTTTTTTAGAGCAAGTAGGCACAGGGATCCAAAATACTTTCTATGGAAATTCCTCGCTATCCTTTAAATAGGATGCTCGCCTATAGCAAAGTAATTCCCCCTAGATAAAATAGACCCAGCTATCCAAAAAATGAATATAATGTGTGAAGTGGGAATTCCCCCCCCTCCCTCCCTCTCTCTCTCTCTCTCTCTCTCTCTCTCTCTCTCCCTATCTCTCTCGCTTTCTCTCTCTCACACTCCCCCCCCCTCTCTCACTCTCTCTCTTAATCTATTTCTCTATCTATCTATTTCTCTATCTATCTATTTATCTATCTATCAATCTATCTTTCTCCATCTATCAATCCCTCTCTATCTATCTATCTATCTATCTATCTATCTATCTATCTATCTATCTATCTATCTATCTATCTATCTATCTATCTATCTATCTATCTATCTATCTATCTATCTATCTATCTATCTATATATATATCTATCTATCTATCTATCTATCTATCTGTCTCTATCTCTTTCTCACTCTCTTGCTCTCTTTTCTGATTTTATTTAAACTCACTCTCTCATTATGTTTATTTTAGGACCACCATATCGGTGATTAGTTCTCATTGCAATCCCTCATACTTGCACGTATTTTTTTCGATTGTATATTCATCTAAGTACTAGAACGGGTGAGTATTTTATTTAACGCTTAGCATCATTAGGGACACTGCGCCACAATATATAATGATTTAAAGGGTGTAAAAATGACAATGGAATTTGCTTACTATTCTTATACTGTGTAGTTTTTTGACGTAGTCTTTTAGAGCAATATTTCTATGGAAATTACTCGCTATCCTTTAAATAGGATGCTAGTCTATAGCAAAGTAATTTCCGCTAAAACAAGAGACCCAGCTATCCAATTAAATAATATAACGTGTGAAAGGGGAATTCTCTCTCTCTCTCTCGCTCTCTCTCTCTCTCTCTCTCTCTCTCTCTCTCCCTGTCTCTCTCTCCCTCTCTCTTCATCTATTTCTCTATGTATCTAACTTTCTCCCCCTATCAATCTCTCTCTCTCTCTCTCTCTCTCACTCTCTCTCTCACTCTCTCTCTATCTATCTATCTATCTATCTATCTATCTATCTATCTATCTATCTATCTATCTATCTATCTATCTATCTATCTATCTCTTTCTCATTCTCTCTCTCTATTCGTTTTTTAATTTTCACTCACTCTCTCATTATATTAGTTTAACGACTACCATTGCGGTGATCAGTTCTCATTGCATTCCCTCTTAATTCTTAACATAAACGTTTAAGGTTACACTTATTTTTGATATAAGTAGAATTCATCTGACCAAAAGGAAAGATGTTTATGTTATTAAAATAAAATAGATATTGAACTATCAGCCTCGCAATCTATATCTTTCTCATTGTTATATTATCCGGATCGCCACTTAGGTGATTAGTTCTCCTAGAAGTCACTCTACTATAACCTATAATCGTTAAAATTTGCAAGTCTTTTTTGGCTTGTACATTCATCTAGGTACTAGAACGGGTGAGTATTTTATTTAACGTATAGCACCATTAGGGACACTGTGCCACAGTATATAATGATTTAAAGGGTGTAAAAATGACAATGGAATTTGCTTACTATTTTTATACTGTGTAGATTTTTGACGTAGTTTTTTAGACCAAGAAGGCCATGGATCCATAATATTTCTTTGGAAATTACTCGTTATCCTTTAAATAGGATGATTTTACTATAGCAAAGTAAATTCCGCTAAAAACAAGAGACCCGGGTTTCCAATTGAATTAAATAACGTGTGAAAGGGAAGTCTCTCTCTCTCTCTCTCTCTCTCTCTCACTCCCTGTGTCTCTCTCCCTCTCTCTTCATTTATTTCTCTATCTATCTATCTATCTATCTATCTATCTATCTATCTATCTATCTATCTATCTATCTATCTATCTATCTATCTATCTATCTATCTATCTATCTATCTATCTATCTATCTTTCTCCATCTATCAATCTATCTATATATCAATCTATCGATCTGACTATCTATCTATCTATATATCTATCTCTATCTATTTCTCACTCTCTCTCTTCCTTTTTTCTCATTTTCACTCACTCTCTCATTATATTCGTTTAAGGACCACCATTTCGGTGATTAGTTCTCATTGCAGTCCCTCTTACTCTTTAACATAAACGTCTAAGTTTACACTAATTTTTGACATAAGTAGAATTCATTTCACCAAATGAAAAAGCGATGTTAATTGGGAAAATTCAATATTTAGACACACTCTCTCTATTCCTCTCTATCACTTTCTCAATCTCTATCTTTCTCATTGTTATATTATCAGGATCACCACTTAGGTGATTAGTTCTCCTAGAAGTCACTCTACTATGACCTATAATCGTTAAATTTTTTTGCTTGTACATTCATCTAAGTACTAGAACGGGTGAGTATTTTATTTAACGCATAGCATCATTAGGGACATTATATAATGATTTAAAGGGTGTAAAAATGACAATGGAATTTGCTTACTATTCTTATAATGTGTAGTTTTTTGACGTAGTCTTTTAGAGCAAGAAGGCCATGGATTCGATTCACGATATTTCTATGGAAATTACTCGCTACCCTTTAAATAGAATGCTAGTCTATAGAAAGTAATTTCCGCTAAAAACAAGAGAACGAGCTATCCAATTAAATAATATAAAGTGTGAAAGGGGAAGTCTCTCTCTCTCTCTCTCTCTCTCTCTCTCTCTCTCTCTTACTCCCTGTCTCTCTCTCCCTCTCTCTTCATTTATTTCTCTATCTATCTATTTATCTTTCTCCGTCTATCAATCTCTCTATCTATCTATCTATTTATCTATCTATCTATCTATCTATCTATATATATATATATATATATATATATATATATATATATATATATTATATATTATATCTTTCTCACTCTCTTTCTATCTTCTTTTTTTCATTTTCACTCACTGTCTCATTATATTTGTTTAAGAACCACCATTTCGGTGAATAGTTCTCATTGCAGTCCCTCTTACTTCTTAACATCAACGTTTAAGGTTCCACTTATTTTTTGCATGAGTAGAATTCATTTGACAAAATGAAAAAGCGATGTTAATTGATTGTAGCAGGACACTGAGTTAATAATATTCAATAACGTCCTCCTTGTTACAAAATTAGAACAATGATGGTAACAAAAAATATCCTTTGGACAGGACTCTATTCTATCGAAAAGTACTTTCTGCTCAATATAAGAGACCTAAATACCGATCACTGTGCCAAAATATATGGTATGTTTGTATGTAGGGAAAATTTAATATTTAGATACACTCTCTCTATTCCTATCTATCACCCTCTCAATCTCTATCTTTCTCATTGTTATATTATTGGGATCACCACTTAGGTGATTAGTTCTCCTAGAAGTCACTCTACTATAACCAATAGTCGTTAAAGGTTGCACGTATTATTTTCGTTTCTACATTCATCTAAGTACTAGAACGGGTGAGAATTTTATTTAACGCATAGCATCATTAGGGACACTGCGCCACAATATATCATGATTTAAAGGGTGTAAAAATGACAATGGAATTTGATTATTATATTTATAGTGTGTTGTTTGTTGAAGTAGTCTTTTATAGCAAGTAGGCCCATGGATCGACAATATTTCTATGGAAATTAATCGGTATACTTTAAATAGGGTGCTTGTCTATAGCAAAGTAATTTCCGCTAAAACAAGAGACCCAGCTATCCAATTAAATAATATAACGTGTGAAAGGGGAATTCTCTCTCTCTCTCTCTCTCTCTCTCTCTCTCCCTCTCTCTCTCTCACTCCCTGTCTCAATCTCCCTCTCTCTCTCTATCTCTCTCTCTTTCTGTGTCTCTGTCTCTCTTTCTCTCTTTCTCACACACTACCTTTCTCTCCCTCTCTCTTTATTTATTTCTCTATCTATCTATCTTTCTCTATCTATCAATCTCTCTATCTATCTATCTTTCTATCTATTTTTCTATAAATTTTTATCTATCTATATATTTCAATATCTATCTTCATCTATCAATCTATCTATCAATCTATCAATCCGTCTTTCTATCTATCTATATATCTATCACTATCTCTTTCCTACTCTCTCTCTATTCTTCTTTTTCATTTTCACTCACTCGCTCATTATATTCGTTTAAGGACCACCATTTCGGCGATTAGTTCTCATTTCAGTCCCTCTTAATTCTTAACACAAATGTCTAAGGTTACACTTATTTTTGACATGAGTAGAATTCATTTGACCAAAACGAAAAAGTGATGTTAATTGATTGTAGCCGGACTTTGAGTGTTTAATATTCACTAACGTCCTCATTGCTACAAAATTGAATCAATGATGGTAACAAACATATCCTTTGGACAGGACTCTAATCTATCGAACATTACTTTCTGCTCCGTGTAAGAGACCTAAATACCAATCATTGTGCCAAAATATATAGTATATTTTCATGTAGGGAAAATGTAATATTTAGACACACTCTCTCTATCACCCTCTCAATCTCTATGTTTTTCATTGTTATATTATCGGGATCATCACTTAGGTGATTAGTTCTCCTAGAAGTTACTCTACTATAACCTATAATCGTTAAAGGTTGTACGTAATTTCTTCGCTTGCACAGTCATCTAAGTATTAGAACGGGTGAATATTTTAATTAACGAAAGCATCATTAGGGACATTCCACCACAATATATGATGATTTAAAGGGTGTAAAAATGACAATGGAATTTGCCTATAATTCTTATACTATGTAGTTTTTTGACGTAGTCTTTTAGAGCAAGTAGGCCCATGGATTCACAATATTCCTATGGAAATTTAATCGCTATCCATTAAATAGGATGCAACTCTATAGCAAAGTAATCTATGCTATTTATCTTTCTCCATCTATCAATCTATCTATCTATCAATCTATCTATCTGTCTATCTATCTACATATCTATCTCTATCTGTTTCTCATTCTCTCTCTTCTTTTTTTTTCATTTTCACTCACTCGCTCATTATATTCGTTTAAGGACCACCATCTAAGCGATTAGTTCTCATTGCAGTCCCTCTGACTTCGTAACATAAACGTTTAAGGTTACACTTATTTTTGACGTGAGTAGAATTCATTTGAGCAAATGAAAAAGTGATGTTAATTGATTGTAGCCGGACTTTGAGTGTTTAATATTCACTAACGTCCTCATTGCTACAAAATTAAAACAATGATGGTAACAAAAAATATTCTTTGGACAGGATTCTAATCTATCGAAAAGTACTTTCTGATCTATGTAAGAGACCTAAATACCAATCACTGTGCCAAAATATATAATATGTTTGTAAGTAGGGAAAAGATAATTTTAGACACACTCTCTCTATTCCTCTCTATCACCCTCTCAATCTCTATGTTTTTCATTGTTATATTATCCGGATCACCACTTAGGTGATTAGTTCTCATAGAAGTCACTCTACTATAACCTATAATCGTTAAAGGTTGCATGTGTTTTTTTCTTCTTTACATTCATCAAAGTACGAGAACGGGTGAGTATTTCATTTAACCAATAGCATCATTAGGGACACTGCGGCACAATATATAATGATTTCAAGTGTGTAAAAATGACAATGGAATTTGCTTATTATTCTTATACTGTGTAGTTTTTTGACGTAGTCTTTAAGAGCAAGAAGGCCATGGATCCACAATATTTCTATGGAAATTATTCGCTATCCTTTAGATATGATGCTAATCTATAGCTAAGTAATTTCAGCTAAAAACAAGAGACCCAGCTATCCAATTAAATAATATATCGTGTGAAAGGGGAAGTCTCTCTCTCTCACACACTCCCTGTCTCTCTCTCTCTCCCTCTCTCATCATTTATTTCTCTATCTATCTATCTTTCTCCATCTATCAATTTTTCTATCTATCTATCTTTCTGTCTATTCATCTATCTATCAATCTATCTATATATTTCTATATCTATTTATCTTTCTCCATCTATCAATCTATCTATCTATCAATATATCTATCTGTCTATCTATCTATCTATATATCTATATCTATCTCTTTCTCACTCTCTTTCTCTCTTCTTTTTTTCATTTTCACTCACTCTCTCATTATATTCGTTTTAGGACCACCATTTAGGTGATTAGTTCTCATTGCAGACCCTCTTACTTCTTAACACAAACGTATAAGGTTACAATTATTTTTTACATGAGTAGAATTCATTTGACCAAATGAAAAAGCGATGTTATTGATTGTAGCCGAACTTAAGTGATTAATATTCACTAACGTCCTCCTTGCTACAAAATTAAAACAATGATGGTAACAAAAAATATCCTTTGGACAGGACTCTAGTCTATCGATAATTACTATAGTGCGGCTATGTGGTCTATTGGTATATCACTCGCTTTCGGATCGGAAGGTCCTAGGTTCGACAATGACAATGGAATTTGCATACTATTCTTATACTGTGTAGTTTTTTGACGTAGTCTTTTACAGCAAGTAAAATAATATTAAAAATAAAATTCCCTTTATTCATCCCAAAGGAAAATTTTTTCTTTATTAATCCCTATTACAAGAGAAGACTGGAACAACCCAGACGTCAGCCGCAGAGCAGCGCCGCAAAGTGACCTAGGGCGAGGTGACTTGCTCAAGGCCACACAATGTAGCGGCGGGTGATTGAACTCGGTACCTTTCGGGTAGGAAGCAAAGACCGTACCAATGCGCCACGCTGCCCCATAAGTAGGCCCATGGATTCACACTATTTCTATGGAAATTAATTGTTATCCTTTAAATACTAGTATATAGCAAAGTAATTTCCGCTAAAATCAAGAGACCGAGCTATTCAATTATATAATATAACTTGTGAAAGGGGAAGTCTCTCTCTCTCTCTCCCTCTCTCTCTCTCTCTCTCTCTCTCTCTCTCTCTGTCTCTTTCTCTCTCATTGTCTATCTCTCCCTCTCTCTTCATTTATTTCTCTGTCTATCTATCTTTCGCCATCGATCAATCTCTCCATCTATCTATCTTTCTATCTATTTATCTATCTATCTATCTATCTATCTATCTATCTATCTATCTATCTATCTATCTATCTATCTATCTATCTATCTATCTATATATTTCTATATCTATTTATCTTCCTCCATCTATCAATCTATCTATCAATCTATCTATCTGTCTATCTATCTAAATATCTATCTCTATCTCTTTTTCACTCTCTCTCTCTTCTTTTTTTTTCATTTTCACTAACTCTCTCATTATATTCGTTTAAGGACCACCATTTCGGTGATTAGTTCTCATTGCAGTCCCTCTTACTTCTTAACATAAACGTTTAAGGTTACGCGTATTTTTGACATGAGTAGAATTCATTTGACCAAATGCAAAAGCGATGTTAATTGATTGTAGCCGGACGTTGAGTGATTAATATTCACTAACGTCCTCCTTGCTACAAAATTAAAACAATGATGGTAACAAAAAATATACTTTGGACAGGACTCTTATATATCGAAAATTACTTTCTGCTCAATGTAAGAGACCTAAATACCAATCACTGTCCCCCCAAAAAAGTATGATTGTATGTAGTTAAAATTTAATATTTAGACACACTCTCTCTATTCCTCTCTATCACCCTCTCAATCTCTATCTTTCTCATTGTTATATTATCCGGATAACCACTTAGGTGATTAGTTCTCCAAGAAGTCACTCTACTATAACAAGATATGAAGTGAGTAGAAAAGTGCCAGAAGACAATAGAGAATAAAATTTTTTTTCGCGGCGGTGGTGGGGTTTGAACCTGCGACCTTATTGGTACGACAACTCCGCCTGGCAGGTGAGAGCGTGGCTCTACCGTGTGAGCTATCCACGAACACAAAATATTCGTTTCAAACCCAAAGTCATTTCTAGATCCCTCTCTCACCCACTTCTTGAGATCGCCGATTCGTTCGCCACCATCGCGAAGTAATTTTGACCAGCAGTTAAGCTTAATAGCCAATATTCTCATCACAAACATATAACATAGAAACGATTGAGACATTGAGTATGCTCCGGTGTATGGGGTGAATTTTTAATTCAGAAAAGTGATGACACTCTTTAGTCACATCCAATTATTTCCATGTTGATAGAAACGGATAAACAATAGGATTAATTTGTTTTCCTACTATAACCTAAAATCGTTAAAGTTTGCACGTATTTTTATCGCTTGTACATTCATCTAAGTACTAGAACGGGTGAGTATTTTTTTAACGCATAGCATCATTAGGGACACTGCCGCAGTATATAATGATTTAAAGGGTGTAAAAATGACAATCGAATTTGCTCTATATTCTCATACTGTGCAGTTTTTTGACGTAGTCTTTTAGAGCAAGATGGCCATTGATCCACAATATTTCTATGGAAATTAATCGCAATCCTTTAAATAAGATGATAGTCTATAGCAAATAATTTCCGCTAAAAAAGAGACCAGCTATCCAATTAAATAATATAACGTGTGAAAGGGGAAGTCTCTCTCTCTCTCTCTCCTCTCTCTCTCTTCTCTCTCTCTCTCTTCTCTCTCTCTCTCACTCCTGTCTCTCTCTCTTTACTTATTTCTATATCTATCTATCTATCTTTCTCCATCTATCATTCTATCTATCTATCAATCTATCTATCTGTCTATCTATTTATTTATCTCTATCTCTTACTCACTCTCTCCCTTTTTTTTTTCTCATTTTCCCTCACTCTCTGATTATATTCGATTAAGGACCACCATTTCGGTAATTAGTTCTCATTGCAGCCCCTCTTAATTCTTAACATAAACGTCTAAGGTTAAACTTATTTTTGACATGAGTAGAATTCATTTGACCAAATGGAAAAGCGATGTTAAATGATTGTAGAAGGACTTTGAGTGATTAATATTCACTAACATCCTCCTTGCTACAAAATTAAAATAATGATGGTATCAAAAAATATCCTATGGACAGGACTCTAATCTATTGAAAAGTACTTTCTGCTCAATTTAAGAGACCTAAATACCAATCACGGTGCCAAAATATATAATATGTTTGAATGTAGGGAAAATTTAATATTTAGACACAATCTCTATTTCTCTCTATCACCCTCTCAATATATATCTTTCCCATTGTTATATTATCCGGATCCCCACTAAGTTGATAAGTTCCCATAGAAGTCAGTCTTCAATTAACCTATAATCGTTAAAGTTTAACGCATAGCATCATTAGGGATACTGTCACAGTATATAATTATTTAAAGGGTGTAAAAATTAAATCGAATTTGCTCAAGATTCTTATAATGTGTAGTTTTTTGACGTAGTCTTTTAGAGCAAGAAGGCCATGGATCCACAATATGTCTATGGAAATTACTCGCTTTCCTTTAAATAGGATGATAGTCTATAGCAAAGTAATTTCCGCTAAAATGAAAGAGACCCGGCTTTTCATTTAAATAAAATATCGTGTAAAAGGGGAAGTCTCTCTCTGTCTCTCTCTCTCTCTCTCACTGTCTCTCTCAATTCTTGTCTCTCTCTCCCTCTGTCTTCATTTATTTCTCTATCTATCTATCTATCAATCTTTCTCCAGCTATCAATCTATCTATATATCAATCTATCTATCTGTCTATCTATCTATCTATATATCTATCTCTATCTCTTTCTCACTCTCTCTCTTCTTTTTTTCTCATTTTCACTCACTCTCTTATTATATTCGATTAAGGACCACCATTTCGGTGATTAGTTCTCACTGCAGTCCCGCTTAATTCTTAATTTAAACGTCTATGATTACACTTATTTTTGACATTAGTAGAATTCATTTGACCAAATGAAAAATCGATGTTAATTGATTGTAGCCGGACTTTGAGTGATTAATATTCACTGACGTACTCCTTGTTACACAATTAAAACATTGACGGTAACAAAAAATATCCTTTGGACAGAACTCTCATCTCTCGAAAATTACTTTCTGCTCAATGTAAGAGACCTAAATACCAATCACTGTCCCAAAAAATAAAGTATGATTGTGTGTAGGGAAATTTTAATATTTAGACACACTCTCTCTATTCCTCTCTATCACCCTCTCAATCTCTATCTTTATCATTATTATATTATCCGGATAACCACTTAGGTGACTAGTTCTCATAGAAGTCACTCTACTATAACCTAAAATCGTTAAAAGTTGCACGTATTTTTATCGCTTGTACATTCATCTAAGTACTAGAACGGGTGAGTATTTTTTAAACGCATAGCATCATCAGGGACACTGCCGCAGTATATAGTGATTTAAAGGGTGTAAAAATGACAATCGAATTTGCTCACTATTCTCATACTGTGCAGTTTTTTGACGTAGTCTTTTAGAGCAAGATGGCCATTGATCCACAATATTTCTATGGAAATTTATCGCTATCCTTTAAATAGGATGATAGTCTATAGAAAAGTAATTTCCGCTAAAAAAGAGACCAGCTATCCAATTAAATAATATAACGTGTGAAAGGGGAAGTCTCTCTCTCTCTCTCTCTCTCTCTCTCTCTCTCTCTCTCTCTCTCTTCTCTCTTTCTCTCTCTCTCTCTCTCTCTCTCTTTCTCCATCTCAATCTATCTATCTATTATCAATCTATCTGTCTATCTATCTATCTATGTATCTATCTCTATTTCTTACACACTCTCTCCCTTCTTTTTTTTTTCTCATTTTCACTCACTCTCTTGTTATATTCGATTAAGGACCACCATTTCGGTGATTAGTTCTCATTGCAGTCCCTCTTAATTCTCAACACAAACGTCTAAGGTTACACTTATTTTTGACATGAGTAGAATTCATTTGACCAAATGGAAAAGCGAAGTTAATTGATTGTAGAAGGACTTTGAGTGATTAATATTCACTAACATCCTCCTTGCTACAAAATTAAAATAATGATGGTAACAAAAAATATCATATGGACAGGACTCTAATCTATTGAAAAGTACTTTCTGCTCAATTTAAGAGACCTAAATACCAATCACGGTGCCAAAATATATAATATGTTTGTATGTAGGAAAAATTTAATATTTAGACACACTCTCTCTATTCATCTCTATCACCCTCTCAATATATATCTTTCTCATTGTTATATTATGCGTATCGCCACTTAGGTGAATAGTTCTCATAGAAGTCAGTCTACAATTAACCTATAATCGTTAAAGATTGCACGTATTTTATTTAACGCATAGCATAATTAGGGACACTGCCGCAGTATATAATGATTTAAAGGGTGTAAAAAGAACAAAGGAATTTGCTTACTATTCTTATACTTTGTAGTCTTTTGACGTAGTCTTTTAGGGCAAGTAGGCTCTTGGATTTACAATATTTGTATGGAAATTAATCGCTATCCTTTGAAAAGGATGCTAGTCTATAGCAAAGTAATTTTTTGCTAAAAACAAGAGACCAGCTATCCAATTAAATAATATAACGTGTGAAAAGGGAAGTCTCTCTCTCTCTCTCTCTCTCTCTCTCTCTCACTCCCTGTTTCTCTCTTCACATATTTCTCTATCTATCTATCTTTCTCCATCTATCAATCTCTCTATCTATTAATCTATCTATCTGTCTATATATCTATCTATGTATCTATCTCTATCTCTTTCTCACTCTCTCTCTCTCTCTCTCTCTCTCTTCTCTCTCTCTCTCTCTCTTCTCTCTCTCTCTCTCTTCTCTTCATTTTTGTCTCATTTTCACTCACTGTCTCATTATATTTGTTTAAGGACCACTGTAATATTTGTCTAATAATCAAGTCAAAAGTCAATAAGATAAGATAAAATAACACCGAAATGCCTCATGTGTTAGTTCGTCTTCACTTCTTTTTTTAACAAAATCAAAAGCCAAAAGTCAACAACATTTCAGTCCAAACAGTTCAGAATAAAGGCAAATTATAATTTCGTAAACAAAGGGAAGTAATACAATAAATTCTTCATTCATCTATATTTTCAACATACTCCCCACCTGGTCTTAGCCTATGTAAGACCAAAGAATCCAAATTTAATCAACCAAAAAAAAAAATAATAATAATAAAAAGCCAACAAAAGCAAAAACAATACAAAACAAAGCCCCAAATTAAGAGTAAAACAAAATTACAAAATGCACTGTCTGGTTCAACTGGTATTCCCAAACACCCACATTTTTTAAAATGATCTTCTCATTGATCATAATTAATAATCTCAAATAATTACCCAAAGATACCCGTTACTAAGGGAAATCAAAGAGAACATAAAGTCACAGAATTGCTTTCTGCTCAGACAAAATTACAAAAAATACGAATGAAATAATCAAGAATAGAGTTAGAACAAAGTCATAGTCATAAGACATTTAGATGCATTTAGTTTCAACCAACATTTAAAGATCCAACACATTTCTAGGCCTAATAGAACGGCCAGAACGAGTTCTTTGTGATTCTCCCATTGACCCAACTCTCTCATTCTCTACCAAGCGTTCATCACAAGTCTTTATATTGTTCTCAAGAAAAGAATTATCATCACTAGTAGACCAATCCTCAGATTGATCCTCAGTCTGATCCAATTCAATGGAACCAATCTCTGAATGGGCCGGTCAACAATTTGGTTTCTGGTTCGAATCTGAGCTGCTCGTACGCACCCGTCTGTGCCAGGAAACAGCCTTAGCACCCGACCCATCTCCCACATCATTCTCTTCTTATTAGGATCTTGGATGAGAACCAAATTTCCCTCACACAATCCCTGTTTTCCACGTTTATTTCTTTTTAAAGCAGGCAGGGTTCGAATGTATTCTAATCTCCACACGGCCCAGAATTGGCCAAGTAACCCTGTATGCTCATTCTCAGTATTTGTGAATCACGATCCACATGTGACTCATTCCTGTTACGCTTATAAAATTATGTCACATTACATAAGTTAACACATTTTTGGACAATTATTGAAATAAAACATTGAAAAACAATAAACACAGAGCATTGATACTAATAAAATGACATTTATTGTTTTACAAAAGGCATTCAGAAATCAGTTTTTAAAAATAAAGGATATTATTTGAGCAATCATCATCTCCAAAAAATTATACGAAAATGACAAAAATAAAAATTGTTTACCATAGTCTAGGTAGATAAGTGTTAAACCACCACAAATAATATTTCCTTTCAAGTATTTATATTTATCATGAAAAAAAAAAAAAGTCATTCTTAACAGGAATGAGTTTGTGTAACAGGAATGAGTGGACGTAACAGGAATGAGTTTTCTGTCACAGGAATGAGTAATTACAACATATTTATTCGAAAGGATTATAAATTCAATACGCTTAGTGATTGAAACTCAGAAGGGGATCAAAATGGTTAGGGTGCCAATACATTGATTTGGGGCTTATGTTAGTAGAGACCCACAAAAGAGCACCAACGTTGTTTGTTAACTTAACTCTAGGTTGAATCAATTGACTCAAGAAAACTCTTTTGTGACAATTCGGAATGTTTGGATAAACAGACAAAAGAGGCATTTTTAAAACACTAGAAAGAGCAAGAAGCTGCCACATATCCATGTATGATTTTGGTTTACTCAATGACATAACGTCCAGTTTAAACATCTCTTCTAGGGTATCTTTATCACTTATGTGAAGATCGGGAATATAATGGTCCGAGTTTGTGACAAAAATTCAACAACTGTCTGGATGTTGTCATTGAGTGAAGTAAGGTTTGAATCTGAAAAATTAAATAATGGTCCTTGCGTAAAGCCAGCTCTTGTATCAATCTTATTCGTATTTCGTCTGTTTGTATGTCTTTGCCAAATGCATACACTGCACCACTTCTGCTGGCCCCAACTATTCCACAAACACGTAATGCTTGATTTTCACATTCATCAACCACTTCATCAAATGATTTGTATTCATTCAATCTTTTGATAAAACCATTGTAATCGATTTCAGTCGGCATCATCTTAATGTCTATGTCATCTTGGTCATGTTCATCACTTGATTCACTGTTTAAGTCAACCGGTGCAACTTCAGGCATGCCTCCATCATTACCTTTGAAAACCTGTTGCTTCAAATCACTTTGTAGAAATGAATGAAATTTAATTGATAGGACCAACAACATTTTTGAACATTCTTAACTCCTTTTCTCCAAAGCGCTGAAGCAACCATATTAATGTTTTCACATTCTTTACATGCACATGTTTCTCTGTCCCTTTTTCTTGGAGTAACAACCCAAAATGGCTTAAGTCGGTAGAATGAAGAAAATGACACATATGGGTTTCAAGAGATGTATCACTTGTACAAATGTGACATTGTATCACATTATAGTCTTCTTTATTTCTTGTTATTGTGTTTCTCTTTCCTGGAGCTAATTTAGAAGTGTCACCTTTCAGGAAAAAATCTCGTACTATTTGCTTGACAATTGACAAGATCTGGAAATTTTGGAGGCATTTGACGTCGTTTCCGAAATTTTCCAAGAGTTTATATTTGTGAGAGTCATACCAGCTGCCAAATGTTTCACGGATTTGTACATGTGCTGCCTTCAGTTCCTCAAATGTTTGATGTCTTATAGGAGTGCAAAATGATATTGTAATGTTCTTTTCACTGAAGTTTTGCCACCTTTCTTGTTTTTTTTCTGCTATCTTTCAAAAGTTTTCTAGTTTTTGATCGGGGTCTGTCCAAGCGCTTTTTGTACTTTTTGGATTTCTTTTTTGAATGAGAAATAGAGGAGAACAGCCTGTTTTAGTAGCTTGATATCTATGACGAGAGACATACTGGAGTGGAAATTCTATGGGCCATTATGCTCCAAAGGACTTAGTTACAATAAAACGTGTGTTTCATTTTATGAAAGTTAACATTCCTCATTCCTGTTACTCATTCCTGTTATGTTTTCCTCATTCCTGTTACATCCCTCATTCCTGTTACAAAACAAGGTGTAACAGGATTGAGTGTAACAGGGATGAGTTTATCTCGCTTCGATTCATACTATCCCTAAAATATGCTTTACTCCAACATTAAAGTATGACTATTATTTAGAGCCTTAAAAAAGCTATATACGGATACCTTTTATTTTTGATTCAATTTCTAATTTAAATAACGAGCCATGGTAACAGGAATGAGGCCCATGTTCTAATGTTGAACATTACTCACCATTCTTGAAGCAGTTTTGATCTGGAAATCACACTGGATGAAAAAACCATGTGTTTGTAGTTTCAGCCATAATGGAAAGAGGTATCTACGGCGATAAAACATTGTTAGTTGGACTTCTATCGTTTAGAGGATTTTAATTGGTTAATTTTCACTGCCATTACAGGAATGAGTAACCACCTTGGGGACAAACTTTAGTAATATATAATAAAAATTTTAAGTCTGATTGTTACAAACTTTTATGAGGATGTTAGAAGATGGCAATTTGCATCAGCTGAATTCATAGGTGTATACAACAAGACACTCCATTTTGTTAAGAATTCGACTTCTAGCCATCATGCAAAAAAAAAGGACAGGGTATTTTCCTCTACCCCCGTCAATACAATACGTCATATCTATCATGAATCTCTCTCGATTTTTGTTTTTTTTAATGTTTCATACAAGTTAGTAATGTGTAGTGAGAGTGTGTAAGCAAGTATTTGCTAACAATAAATGCATCAAATATGTCAAAGAGCCAATTATTGTCACAGGACAGGAATTTGGCAGTTTTTTGAAAAAGGCCGATATACTGCGGCAGTGTTCCTAATGATGCCCATGCGTTAACTAAAATACGTGCAACCTTTAACGATTATAGATTAATTATTGACTGACTTCTATTAGAACTAATCATCTTAGTGGCGATCCGGATAATATAACAAGGAGAAAGATATATATTGAGACGGTGATAGAGAGGAATAGAGAGAGTGTGTCTAAATAGTAAATTTTCCATACATTCAAACATATTATATATTTTGGCACCGTGATTGGTATTTAGGTCTCTTACATTGAGCAGAAAGTACTTTTCAATAGATTAGAGTCCTGTCCAAAGGATATTTTCTGTTACCATCATTGTTTTAATTTTGTAGCAAGGAGGACGTTAGTAAATATTAATCACTCAAAGTCCAGCTACAATCAATTAACATCGCTTTTTCATTTGGTGAAATGAATTCTACTTATGTCAAAAATTAGTGTAAACTTAGACGTTTATGTTAAGAATTAAGAGGGACTGCAATGAGAACTAATCACCGAAATGGTGGTTCTTAAATGAATATAATGAGAGATTGAGTGAAAATGAGAAAAAAGAAGAGAGAGAGAGAGAGTGAGAATGAGATAGAGATAGATATATAGATAGATAGATTGTTAGATAGATAGATTAATAGATGGAGAAAGATAGATAGATAGAGAATAGATGAAGAGAGAGGGAAAGAGAGACAAGACAGTGAGTGAGAGAGAGAGAGAGAGAGAGAGAGAGAGGAGAGGAGAGAGAGGAGAGAGAGAGAGAGGACAAAGAGAGACGTCCCTTTCACACGTTATTTTATTTATTTGGAAAGCCGGGTCTCCTTTTGTTAGCGGAAATTACTTTGCTATAGACTATCATCCTATGTAAAGGATGGCGAGTAATTTCCATGGACATATTGTGGATCCATGGCCGTCTTGCTCTAAAAGACTACGTCAAAAAACTATACAGTATGAGAATAGTGAGCAGAATTCGATTGTCCTTTTTAGACCCTTTAAATACATTATATACTTCGACAGTTTCCCTAATGATGCTATGCGTTAAATATAATACGTGCAACCTTTAACGATTATAGGTTAATTGTGGACTGACTTCTATGAGTACTAATCACATAAGTGGCGATCCGGATAATATAACAAGGAGAAAGATATATATTGAGAGGGTGGTAGAGATGAATAGAGAGAATATGTCTAAATAGTAAATTTTCCTACATTTAAACATATTATATATTTTGGCACCGAGATTGGTATTCAGGTCTCTTACATTGAGCAGAAAGTACTTTTTAATAGATTAGAGTCCTGTCCAAAGGATATTTTTTGTTACCATCATTATTTTGATTTTGTAGCAAGGAGGGACGTTACTGAATATTAATCACTCAAAGTCCGGCTACAATCAATTAACATCGCTTTTTCATTTGGTGAAATGAATTCTATTCATGTCAAAAATTAGTGTAACCTTAGACGTTTATGTTAAGAAGTAAGAGGGACTGCAATGAGAACTAATCACCGAAATGGTGGTCTTAAATGAATATAATGAGAGTTGAGTGAACATGAGAAAAAAGAAGAGAGAGAGTGAGAATGAGATAGAGATAGATATATAGATAGATAGATGGAGAAAGATAGATAGATAGAGAAATAGATGAAGAGAGAGGGGAGAGAGACAAGAAGTGAGAGAGTGAGAGTGAGAGAGAGAGAGAGAGATAGAGACAGAGAGAGACAGAGAGAGACTTCCCCTTTTACACGTTATTTTATTTAATTGGAAAGCCGGGTCTCTTTTTCTTTTAGCGGAAATTACTTTCCTATAGACTATCATCTTATTTAAATGAAAGCGAGTAATTTCCATAGACGTATTGTGGATCCATGGCCTAATCACCGATATGGTGGATCTTAAATGAAGTTAATGAGAGATTGAGTGAAAATGAGAAAAAAGAAGAGAGATAGTGAGAATGAGATAGAGATAGATATATAGATAGATAGATTGATAGATAGATAGATTGATAGATAGACAAAGATAGATAGAGAATAGATGAATATAGAGGGAAAGAGAGACAAGACGTGAGAGAGAGAGTGAGAAAGAGACAGACAGAGAGAGAGAGAGAGAGAGAGAGAGAGAGAGAGGGAGAGAGGGATAGAGAAAGAGACAGAGAGAGACTTCCCTTTCACACGTTGTTTTATTTATTTGGAAAGCTTGGTCTCTTTTTCTTTTAGATATATAGATAGATATTAGATAGATAGATAGATAGATAGATAAATAGATAGATGGAGAAAGATAGATAGAGCATAGATGGAGAGAAAGGGAAAGAGAGACCAGACGTGAGAGAGAGAGAGAGAGAGAGACAGAGAGAGAGAGTGTATGTGTGTGTGTGTGTGAGAGAGAGAGAGAGAGAGAGAGAGAGAGAGAGAGAGAGAGAGAGACAGAGAGAGACTTCCCGTTTCACACGTTATTTTATTTAATTGGAAAGCCGGGTCTCTTTTTTTTTTAGCGGAAATATTACTTTTCTATAGACTATCATCCTATTTAAAGGATGGCGAGTAATTTCCATATAAATATTGTGGATCCATGGGCTTCTTACTCCAAAAGGCTACGTCAAAAAACTACACAGTATGAGAATAATAAGCAAATTCGATTGTCATTTTTAGAACCTTTAAATCATTATATACTGCGGCAGTGTCCCTAATGATGCTATGCGTTAAATAAAATACGTGCAACCTTTAACGATTCTAGGTTAATTGTGGACTGATTTCTATGAGAACTAATCACATAAGAGGCGATCCGGATAATATAACAAGGAGAAAGATATATATTGAGAGAGTGATAGAGAGGAATAGAGAGAGTGTGTCCAAATATTAAATTTTCCCTTCATTTAAACATATATATTTTGGCACCGTGATTGGTATTTAGGTCTCTTACAATCAATTAACATCGCTTTTTCATTTGGTGAAATGAATTCTACTCATGTCAAAAATTTGTGTAACCTTAGACGTTTATGTTAAGAATTAAGAGGGACTGCAATGAAAACTAATCACCGAAATGGTGGTCTTTAAATGAATATAATGAGAGTTGAGTGAAAATGAGAAAATAGAAGAGAGAGAGAGAGAGAGAGAGAGAGAGAGAGAGAGAGAGAGAGAGAGTGAGAATGAGATAGAGATAGATATATAGATAGATAGAGAAAGATATATAAAGAATAGTTGAAGAGAGAGGGAAAGAGATTCAAGACGTGAGAGAGAGAATGAGAGAGAGAGAGAGAAAGAGAGAGAGACAGAGAGAGAGACAGAGAGAGACTTCCCTTTAACACGTTATTTTATTTATTTGGAAAGCTGGGTCTCTTTTTTTTAGCGGAAATTACTTTGCTAAAGACTATCATTCTATTTAAAGGATGGCGAGTAATTTCCATAGACATATTGTGGATCCATGGCCGTCTTGCTCTAAAAGACTACGTCAAAAAACTATACAGTATGAGAATTGTAAACAAATTCGATTGTTATTTTTAGACGCTTTAAATAATTATATACTGCGGCAGTGTCCGCAATGATGCTATGCATTAAATAAAATACGTGCAACCTTTAACGATTATAGGTTAATTGTAGACTGACTTCTATGAGAACTAATCTCCTAAGTGGCGATCCGGATAATATAACAATGCGAAAGATATATATTGAGAGGGTGATAGAGAGGAAAACAGAGAGTCTGTCCAAATATTAAAATTTCCATACATTCAAACATATTATATGTTTTGGCACCGTGATTGGTAGTTAGGTCTCTTACATTTAGCAGAAAGTATTTTTCAATCGATTAGAGTCCTGTCCAAAGGATATTTTTTGTTACCATCATTGTTTTAATTTTGTAGCCAGGAGGACGTTAGTGAATATTAATCACTCAAAGTCCGGCTAAAATCAATTAACATCGCTTTTTCATTTGGTGAAATGAATTCTAATCATGTCAAAAATTAGTGTAACCTTAGACGTTTATGTTAAGAATTAGAGGGACTGCAATGAGAACTAATCACCGAAATGGTGGTTCTTAAATGAATATAATGAGAGATTAAGTGAAATTCAGAAAAAAAGAAGAGAGAGAGTGAGAATGAGATAGATATATAGATAGATAGATATTAGATAGATAGACAGATAGATAGATAGATAGATAGATAGATAGATAGATAGATGGAGAAAGATAGATAGAGCATAGATGGAGAGAAAGGGAAAGAGAGACCAGACGTGAGAGAGAGAGAGAGAGTGTGTGTGTGTGTGTGTGTGTGTGTGAGAGAGAGAGAGAGAGAGAGAGAGAGAGAGAGAGAGAGAGAGAGAGAGACAGAGAGAGACTTCCCCTTTCACACGTTATTTTATTTAATTGGAAAGCCGGGTCTCTTTTTTTTTTAGCGGAAATATTACTTTTCTATAGACTATCATCCTATCTTTTTTTTTTATATATATTTTTTTTTGGGTATTTGATGTCCAGTACCCTTCTTAGCTGTGTGCGATGGAAGGCATCCAGATGTTCTTCTTTGGATTTTGTCAACGCCCAAGTGCCGCAGTTATACAGAAGTACCGGTTTTACAAGAGCACGGTCAGTTTCAGTTTGGTTTTTCTCTTTATTTTGTCACCTCTAATCCATACATTGGTGAGTTTACTGAGTGCGGCGTTTGATAGCTGTTTTCTTCTTTGTACATCCTCGGTGTCTCCAATTAGTGCCTTCCATCGCACACGGCTAAGAAGGGTACTGGACATCAAATACCCAAAAAAGATCTCAAATGAATCACTCTATAAGATCACAAAAGAAAGACCAATCTCCCTTGACATTTTACAACAACGATGGCAACTTTTCGGTCACATACTACGCAGGGACAAAAACATACCAGCTAACCAAGCCATGTCGGGATACTATAAAAAACACGGGAACCTTTTCAGAGGAAGACCGATCACAACACTCCCTGTGATCCTAAACAAAAACCTCACAACACTTGGACAAAGCATTAGTCTCATAACGGCAGGGGACCTTGAAAATCTGAGAACCCTAGCAGAGGACCGGCAATATTGGAGACACCTCACACAGGAAATACTGGAAACAGCCAAGGCGACCCGATCTTTCGGTCGAGACGCGAAAGGCATCTAAGTCAAGTAAGTCAGTATCATCCTATTTAAAGGATGGCGAGTAATTTCCATATAAATATTGTGGATCCATGGCCTTCTTGCTCCAAAAGGCTACGTCAAAAAACTACACAGTATGAGAATAATAAGCAAATTCGATTGTCATTTTTAGACCCTTTAAATAATTATATACTGCGGCAGTGTCCCTAATGATGCTATGCGTTAAATAAAATACGTGCAACCTTTAACGATTCTAGGTTAATTGTGGACTGACTTCTATGAGAACTAATCACATAAGAGGCGATCCGGATAATATAACAAGGAGAAAGATATATATTGAGAGAGTGATAGAGAGGAATAGAGAGAGTGTGTCCAAATATTAAATTTTCCCTTCATTTAAACATATTATATATTTTGGCACCGTGATTGGTATTTAGGTCTCTTAAATCAATTAACATCGCTTTTTCATTTGGTGAAATGAATTCTACTCATGTCAAAAATTTGTGTAACCTTAGACGTTTATGTTAAGAATTAAGAGGGATTGCAATGAAAACTAATCACCGAAATGGTGGTCTTTAAATGAATATAATGAGAGTTGAGTGAAAATGAGAAAAAAGAAGAGAGAGAGAGAGAGAGAGAGAGAGAGAGAGAGAGAGAGAGAGAGAGAGAGAGAGAGTGTGAGAGAGAGAGAGAGACTTCGCCTTTCACAAGTTATTTTATTTAATTGTAAAGCCGGGTCTTTTTTTTAGCGGAAATTACTTTGCTATAGACTATCATCCTATTTAAAGGACAGCGAGTAATTTCCATAGACATATTGTGGATCCATGGCCGTCTTGCTCTAAAAGACTACGTCAAAAAACTACACAGTATGTAAATAGTGATCATATTCGATTGTCATTTTTAGACCTTTTAAATTATTATATACTGCGGCAGTGTCCTTAATGATGCTATGCGTTAAATAAAATACGGGCAACCTTTAACGATTAGAGGTTAATTATGGATTGACTTCTATGAGAACTAATCACATAAGTGGCGATCCGAATAATATAACAAGGAGAAAGATATATATTGAGAGATTGATAGAGAGGAATAGAGAGAGTGTGTCCAAATATTAAATTTTCCCTTCATTTAAACATATTATATATTTTGGCACCGTGATTGGTATTTAGGTCTCTTACATTGAGCAGAAATTATTTTTCAATAGATTAGAGTCCTGTCCAAAGGATATTTTTTGTTACCATCATTATTTTAATTTTGTAGCAAGGAGGACGTTAGTGAATATTAATTCCTCAAAGTCCGGCTACAATCAATTAACATCGCTTTTTCATTTGGTGAAATGAATTCTACTCATGTCAAAAAATTGTGTAACCTTAGACGTTTATGTTAAGAATTAAGAGGAACTGCAATGAGAACTAATCACCGAAATGGTGGTTCTTAAATGAATATAATGAGAGATTGAGTCAAAATGAGAAAAAAGAGAGAAAGAGAGTGAGAATGAGATAGAGATAGATATATAGATAGATAGATTGATAGATAGATAGATTGATAGATTGAGAAAGATAGATAGATAGAGAAATAGATGAAGAGATAGAGACAAGAAGTGAGAGAGTGTGTGAGAGAGAGAGAGAGAGAGAGAGAGAAAGAGAGAGAGAGAGACAGAGAGAGACTTTCCCATTTACACTTTATTTTATTTAATTGGAAAGCCGGATCTCTTTTTCTTGTAGCGGAAATTACTTTGCCATAGATTATCATCCTATTTAAAGGATAGCGAGTAATTTCCATAGACATATCGTGGATCCATGGCCTTCTTGCTCTAAAAGACTACGTCAAAAAACTACACAGTATAAGAATAATGAGCAAATTCGATTGTCATTTTTACACCCATTAAATAATTATAAACTGCGGCAGTGTCCCTAATGATGCTATGCGTTAAATAAAATACGTGCAACATTTAACGATTATAGGTTAATTGTAGACTGACTTCTATGAGAACTAATTATCTTAGTGGCGATCCGGATAATATAACAAGAAGAAAGATATATATTGAGAGGGTAGTAGAGAGGAATTGAGAGAGTGTGTCTAAATATTAAGTATTCCTTACATTCAAACATATTATATATATTTGGCACCGTGATTAGTATTCAGGTCTCTTACATTGAGCAGAAAGTACTTTTTAATAGATTAGAGTCCTGTCCAAAGGATATTTTTTGTTACCATCATTGTTTCAATTTTGTAGCAAGGAGGACGTTAGTGAATATTAATTCCTCAAAGTCCGGCTACAATCAATTAACATCGCTTTTTCATTTGGTGAAATGAATTCTACTCATGTCAAAAATTCGTGTAACCTTAGACGTTTGTGTTAAGAATTAAGAGGGACTGCAATGAAAACTAATCACCGAAATGGTGGTCTTTAAATGAATATAATGAGAGTTGAGTGAACATGAGAAAAAAGAAGAGAGAGAGAGAGAGAGAATGAGAATGAGATAGAGATAGATATATAGATAGATAGATTGATAGATAGATAGATTGATAGATGGAGAAAGATAGATAGAGAAAAGATGAAGAGAGAGGCAAAGAGAGTCAAGATGTGAGAGAGAGAGAGAGAAAGAGAGAGAGAGACAGAGAGAGAGAAAGAGAGAGACAGAGAGAGACTTCCCTTTCACACGTTATTTTATTTATTTGGAAAGTCGGGTCTCTTTTTTTTTTAGCGGAAATTACTTTGCTAAAGACTATCATCTTATTTAAAGGATGCCGAGTAATTTCCATAGACATATTGTGGATCCATGGCCGTCTTGCTCTAAAAGACTACGTCAAAAAACTATACAGTATGAGAATAGTAAACAAATTCGATTGTCATTATTAGACCCTTTAAATCATTATATACTGCGGCAGTGTCCATAATGATGCTCTGCGTTTAATAAAATACGTGCAACCTTTAACGATTATAGGTTAATTGTAGGCTGACTTCTATGAGAACGAATCACATAAGTGGTGATCCGGATAATATAACAATGAGAAAGATATATATTGAGAGAGTGATAGAGAGGAATAGAGAGAGTGTGTCCAAATATTAAATGTTCCCCACATTTAAACTTATTATATATTTTGGCACCGTGATTGGTAGTTAGGTCTCTTACATTGAGCAGAAAGTACTTTTCAATCGATTAGAGTCCTGTCCAAAGTATATTTTTTTTTACCATCATTATTTTAATTTTGTAGCAAGGAGGACGTTAGTGAATATTAATCACTCAAAGTCCGGCTACAATCAATTAACATCGCTTTTTTATTTGGTGAAATGAATTTTACTCATGTTAAAAATTTGTGTAACCTTAGACGTTTGTGTTAAGAATTAAGAGGGACTGCAATGAAAACTAATCACCGAAATGGTGGTCTTTAAATGAATATAATGAGAGTTGAGTGAAAACAGAGAGTTTATAAGCTAACGCTTAGAGAGCTCTCTCTCCCCTCCCGCTCTCCATGACAACAATGCATTTCATTGCGTATCAGCCGAAAAAATGTGTGTCACGAAATAGGCGCGGATCACTGAATATGTGTTTCGTCTGCTAGAGATCGGCTGCTCTTTTTCTTTACTATCGGCTCAGGCTTTATGTGCAAAATCGTACAGATTAGTTTAATTCTCTAGATCAGGTTACGATAACTTTGTAAGATTCTAAAATAAATTAGACTTATAATAATAATGATGTGTGTGTGTGTGTGTGTGTGTGTGTGTGTGTGTGTGTCTGAGAGAGAGAGAGAGAGAGAGAGAGAGAGAGAGAGAGAGAGAGAGAGAGAGAGAGAGAGAAGGGGTGGGGGTGGGGTAAACTTTGACAAAAAATAAATCTAACTCAACTTTACAGCGAAAATCATGATTTATTTTAAACAAACTTGATAGAAACAAACGACCTTTGTATTTTCAACAAAGCCATAACACACACACACACTCTCTCTTCTCTTCTCTCTCTCTCTCTCTCTCTCTCTCTCTCTCTCTCTCTGTGTGTGTGTGTAAGTGTGTGTTTAATTAACACACGTATAGTTCAAAATAATATGTACAATGAAAAAATAGCATGCATGACTAAGATGACGTCAAGTTGCGTTGCATAGATTAATGACCACAAGTACAATTAAACATAATGAAGGAGAGAAATACAAAATACATGTACACAAAAAGACTCTCTCTCTCTCTCTCTCTCTCTCTCTCTCTCTCTCTCTCTCTCTCGTGTAAGTATTGTAGAATCTAATCTAAAACACATTTTATAAACTGAAAAATGGCTCAGTAAAATCACAAAGGGGGACAATGCTGCATCAACACCGATGGTTGACAGTGACAGACCAGAATTGATAACCTCAGTATACATCCATTGTCTCCTGAGACAGACGGAAGCCAACAACAACAGGCATACCGGTAAGAAAACAAATCAGCGACATAGCAAATCTACACGACATGGCTAAATGTGGCAGCCTTCCTATTTCTATGGGTGGGCTGTTTTTCTGACAGTGTCTGATTCATTAACTGACATTAGTGAACAAATTAGCTACATAAAAAAGTAAGTCACACTTTCCATTTTTGCAATCAAGGCCCATGTTGAATGTTGGGTGGAATGCTTACCACAAGCCGTCTAATGATCCTATTTCTCAGACCAGTAATGTGCAGTGTGGGAGTAATGGCGTCTCTGAATTCCTTTTCCATAATTTCTATGATACAGAGAAGTTCTGAGCTTGGTGCACAGAGACCGCCATGCTTACAACCCTGAAGGTTCTTTGCATGCAGGAATATTTGACTCTTTTTGCCAGGGTCCTTGTCACCTTTCAATAAATCTTGACAGTCTGTACACACATGGGGCATTAATTTGACTGCAACATACCCAGATATGCAAATTGTTACATTCTGTTCAATTGGTGTAAGGGATGGATTAGTTGATGGCAACATCAGCTGTCTAATTTCCTGTGGCACATCTTGTTGAAGGCGTGTTTTGACTGCCACTGAAACAGGAAGCATCAAAATGTTCTTCACATAAAATATTTCGTCCGTGCAGTGCATCAGCTGACTTGTCATCCAAATCAGCACGCCTGCAGTTGATGACCCAACGCCTGGATCTGTAAAAAAATAACTAACGCAGTTCAATATTGGATCTAGATCTATTATTAGTAATTAATTGAGAGCTAGGTCAGATTAAGATAAGAGTTAATTTTATACATAAAAGCACATACTAATTGGCCGAGAGAGACTAGATTTATGCTTCTCTTTAGATAAACTTCTAAAAAACTAAGCTCACTTCATTGAGATTACTACTGTACTAGAATCTAGACATAGGCATCACACGTCTAGTCAATATACATCCTATCTAGTCATCCCTCTAAAGAGCTTTGAGCATATTTATTGGATATTGCGCTTTATAAAAGCTCAATTATTTTAAGCATAAATCCACTGGCACAACATATATGGCTATAATTCAATGCCGTGTAGCTACACCGTCGTCCCCTACCCTTTACTGTGTTTTAAATCAACCAAATCTGCTATTACGGAAAAGGAGAAGAAGAAGATGAAGAAGAAGAAGATAATGGCCCGCCTCACCCCCAACAGAGCCACCTTTAAGGGTCACAGTCACGGTGCAGTAGATTAGAACTGGATCAGAAATCTAATGTTCGTTTTCTCTAGTAACACAATCTCGACGTGTTAATATAGAAATATAGCTATTTGTTAAGGTTAATAGATTAAAGCTTAATTTTCTCACCTTTCAGGATCCTTTGGGAAACGGAAGAAACCTAAATCTGGTCTCTTGTGTCGAGAATTTGAACAATTGATACTGGAACACCACTGGCATTTGTTATGTGTTGTCGGTGTCGGCGCCATCTTAGCTCATTGTTGTACGCGCTTATTTCCACGATCAGCTGTTGACCCAGATACGGGCTTTTTGGCTAGAGAGAGCTCTCGAAGCGTTAGCTATACACTCTCTCTGGTGAAAATGAGAAAAAAGAAGAGAGAGAGAGAGAGAGAATGAGATAGAGATAGATATATAGATAGATAGATTGATAGATAGATAGATTGATAGATGGAGAAAGATAGATAGAGAAAAGATGAAGAGAGAGGCAAATCGAGTCAAGACGTGAGAGAGAGAGAGAGTGAGAGAGAGAGGGAGAGAGAAAGAGAGAGAGACAGAGAGAGAGAGAAAGAGAGAGACAGAGAGAGACTTCCCTTTCACACGTTATTTTATTTATTTGGAAAGCCGGGTCTCTTTTTTTTTAGCGGAAATTACTTTGCTATAGACTATCATCTTATTTAAAGGATGGCGAGTAATTTCCACAGACATATTGTGGATCCATGTCCGTCTTGCTCTAAAAGACTACGTCAAAAAACTATACAGTATGAGAATTGTAAACAAATTCGATTGTCATTTTTAGACCTTTTAAATCATTATATACTGCGGCAGTGTCCCATAATGATGCTCTGTGTTTAATAAAATACGTGCAACCTTTAACGAATATAGGTTAATTGTAGACTGACTTCTATGAGAACGAATCACATAAGTGGTGATCCGGATAATATAACAAGGAGAAAGATATATATTGAGACGGTGATAGAGAGGAATAGAGAGAGTGTGTCTAAATATTAAATTTTCCCTACATTTAAACATATTATATATTTTGGCACCGTGATTGGTATTCAGGTCTCTTACATTGAGCAGAATGTACTTTTTAATAGATTAGAGTCCTGTCCAAAGGATATTTTTTGTTACCATCATTATTTTAATTTTGTAGCAAGGAGGACGTTACTGAATATTAATTCCTCAAAGTCCGGCTACAATCAATTAACATCGCTTTTTCATTTGGTGAAATGAATTCTACTCATGTCAAAAATTTGTGTAACCTTAGACGTTTATGTTAAGAATTAAGAGGGACTGCAATGAAAACTAATCACCGAAATGGTGATTTCGAGAGAGAGAGAGAGAGAGAGAGAGAGAGAGAGAGAGAGAGAGAGAGAGAGAGAGAGAGAGAGAGAAAGATAGATAAATAGATAGATAGGTAGATTGATAGATAGATAGATTGATAGATGGATAAAAATAGATTGAGAATAGATGAAGAGAGAGGGAAAGAGAGTCAAGACGTGAGAGAAAGAGAGAGTGAGAGAGAGAGAGAGAGAGGGAGAGAGAAAGAGAGAGAGAGAAAGAGAGAGAGAGAAAGAGAGAGACAGAGAGAGACTTCCCTTTCACACGTTATTTTACTTATTTAAAAAGCCGGGTCTCTTTTTTTTTTAGCGGAAATTACTTTGCTATAAACTATCATCCTATTTAAAGGATGGCGAGTAATTTCCATAGACATATTGTGGATCCATGGCCGTCTTGCTCTAAAAGACTACGTCAAAAAACTATACAGTATGAGAATAGTAAATAAATTCGATTGTCATTATTAGACCCTTTAAATCATTATATACTGCGGCAGTGTCCATAATGATGCTAAGCGTTCAATAAAATACGTGCAACCTTTAACAACGATTATAGGTTAATTGTAGACTGACTTCTATGAGAACTAATCACATAAGTGGTGATCCGGATAATATAACAATGAGAAAGATATATATTGAGAGAGTGATAGAGAGGAATAGAGAGTGTGTCCAAATATTAAATGTTCCCCACATTTAAACTTATTATATATTTTGGCACCGTGATTGGTAGTTAGGTCTCTTACATTGAGCAGAAAGTACTTTTCAATCAATTAGAGTCCTGTCCAAAGTATATATTTTTTTACCATCATTATTTTAATTTTGTAGCAAGGGGGACGTTAGTGAATATTAATCACTCAAAGTCCGGCTACAATCAATTAACATCCCTTTTTCATTTGGTGAAATGAATTTTACTCATGTTAAAAATTTGTGTAACCTTAGACGTTTATGTTAAGAATTAAGAGGGACTGCAATGAAAACTAATCACCGAAATGGTGGTCTTTAAATGAATATAATGAGAGTTGAGTGAAAATGAGAAAAAAGAAGAGAGAGAGAGAGAGAGAGAGAGAGAGAGAGAGAGAGAGAGAGAGAGAGAGAGAGAGAGAGAGAGAGAGAGAGAATGAGAATGAGATAGAGATAGATATATAGATAGATAGATTGATAGATAGATAGATTGTTAGATGGAGAAAGATAGATAGAGAAAAGATGAAGAGAGAGGCAAAGAGAGTCAATATGTGAGAGAGAGAGTGAGAGAGAGAGGGAGAGAGAAAGAGAGAGAGAGACAGAGAGAGAGAGAGAGAGAGAGAGAGAGAGAGAGAGAGACTTCCCTTTCACACGTTATTTTATTTATTTGGAAAGCCGGGTCTCTTTTTTTTTAGCGGAAATTACTTTGCTATAGACTATCATCTTATTTAAAGGATGGCGAGTAATTTCCACAGACATATTGTGGATCCATGTCCGTCTTGCTCTAAAAGACTACGTCAAAAAACTATACAGTATGAGAATTGTAAACAAATTCGATTGTCATTATTAGACCCTTTAAATCATTATATACTGCGGCAGTGTCCATAATGATGCTCTGCATTTAATAAAATACGTGCAACCTTTAACAACGATTATAGGTTAATTGTAGACTGACTTCTATGAGAACTAATCACATAAGTGGTGATCCGGATAATATAACAATGAGAAAGATATATATTGAGAGAGTGATAGAGAGGAATAGAGAGAGTGTGTCCAAATATTAAATGTTCCCCACATTTAAACTTATTATATATTTTGGCACCGTGATTGGTAGTTAGGTCTCTTACATTGAGCAGAAAGTACTTTTCAATCGATTAGAGTCCTGTCCAAAGTATATATTTTTTTACCATCATTATTTTAATTTTGTAGCAAAGAGGACGTTAGTGAATATTAATCACTCAAAGTCCGGCTACAATCAATTAACATCCCTTTTTCATTTGGTGAAATGAATTTTACTCATGTTAAAAAGTTGTGTAACCTTAGACGTTTATGTTAAGAATTAAGAGGGACTGCAATGAAAACTAATCACCGAAATGGTGGTCTTTAAATGAATTTAATGAAAGTTGAGTGAGAATGAGATAGAGATAGAGATAGATATATAGATAGATAGATTGATAGATAGATAGATTGTTAGATGGAGAAAGATAGATAGAGAAAAGATGAAGAGAGAGGCAAAGAGAGTCAATATGTGAGAGAGAGAGTGAGAGAGAGAGCGAGAGAGAAAGAGAGAGAGACAGAGAGAGAGAGAGAGAGAGATAGAGAGAGAGAGAGAGAGAGACAGAGAGAGACTTCCCTTTCACACGTTATTTTATTTATTTGGAAAGCCGGGTTCTTTTTTTTTTAGCGGAAATTACTTTGCTATAGACTATCATCTTATTTAAAGGATGGCGAGTAATTTCCACAGACATATTGTGGATCCATGTCCGTCTTGCTCTAAAAGACTACGTCAAAAAACTATACAGTATGAGAATTGTAAACAAATTCGATTGTCATTATTAGACCCTTTAAATCATTATATACTGCGGCAGTGTCCATAATGATGCTCTGCATTTAATAAAATACGTGCAACCTTTAACAACGATTATAGGTTAATTGTAGACTGACTTCTATGAGAACTAATCACATAAGTGGTGATCCGGATAATATAACAATGAGAAAGATATATATTGAGAGAGTGATAGAGAGGAATAGAGAGAGTGTGTCCAAATATTAAATGTTCCCCACATTTAAACTTATTATATATTTTGGCACCGTGATTGGTAGTTAGGTCTCTCACATTGAGCAAAAAGTACTTTTCAATCGATTAGAGTCCTGTCCAAAGTATATTTTTTTTTACCATCATTATTTTAATTTTGTAGCAAAGAGGACGTTAGTGAATATTAATCACTCAAAGTCCGGCTACAATCAATTAACATCCCTTTTTCATTTGGTGAAATGAATTTTACTCATGTTAAAAAGTTGTGTAACCTTAGACGTTTATGTTAAGAATTAAGAGGGACTGCAATGAAAACTAATCACCGAAATGGTGGTCTTTAAATGAATTTAATGAAAGTTGAGTAAAAATGAGAAAAAAGAAGAGAGAGAGAGAGAGAGAGAGAGAGAGAGAGAGAGAGAGAGAGAGAGAGAGAGAGAGAGAGAATGAGATAGAGATAGATATATAGATAGATAGATAGATTGATAGATAGATAGATTGATAGATAGAGAAAGATAGATAGAGAATAGATGAAGAGAGAGGGAAAGAGAGATTGGTAGTTAGGTCTCTTACATTGAGCAGAAAGTACTTTTCAATCGATTAGAGTCCTGTCAAAAGGATATTTTTTTTACCATCATTATTTCAATTTTGTAGCAAGGAGGACGTTAGTGAATATTAATCACTCAAAGTCCGGCTACAATCAATTAACATCGCTTTTTCATTTGGTGAAATGAATTTTACTCATGATAAAAATTTGTGTAACCTTAGACGTTTGTGTTAAGAATTAAGAGGGACTGCAATGAAAACTAATCACCGAAATGGTGGTCTTTAAATGAATATAATGAGAGTTGAGTGAAAATGAGAAAAAAGAAGAGAGAGAGAGAGAGAATGAGATAGAGATAGATATATAGATAGATGGATTGATAGATAGATAGATTGATAGATGGAGAAAGATAGATAGAGAAAAGATGAAGAGAGAGGCAAATCGAGTCAAGACGTGAGAGAGAGAGAGAGTGAGAGAGAGGGGGAGAGAAAGAGGAGAGAGAGAGAGGGGAGAGAGAGAGAGAGAAGAGAGAGACAGATAGAGACTTCCCTTTCACACGTTATTTTATTTATTTGGAAAGTCGGGTCTCTTTTTTTTTTTTAGCGGAAATTACTTTGCTAAAGACTATCATCTTATTTAAAGGATGGCGAGTAATTTCCACAGACATATTGTGGATCCATGTCCGTCTTGCTCTAAAAGACTACGTCAAAAAACTATACAGTATGAGAATTGTAAACAAATTCGATTGTCATTTTAGACCTTTTAAATCATTATATACTGCGGCAGTGTCCCATAATGATGCTCTGTGTTTAATAAAATACGTGCAACCTTTAACGATTATAGGTTAATTGTAGACTGACTTCTATGAGAACGAATCACATAAGTGGTGATCCGGATAATATAACAAGGAGAAAATCTATATTGAGAGGGTGATAGAGAGGAATAGAGAGAGTGTGTCTAAATATTAAATTTTCCCTATATTTAAACATATTATATATTTTGGCTCCGTGATTGGTATTCAGGTCTCTTACATTGAGCAGAATGTACTTTTCAATAGATTAGAGTCCTGTCCAAAGGATATTTTTTGTTACCATCATTATTTTAATTTTGTAGCAAGGAGGACGTTACTGAATATTAATTCCTCGAAGTCCGGCTACAATCAATTAACATCGCTTTTTCATTTGGTGAAATGAATTCTACTCATGTCAAAAATTTGTGTAACCTTAGACGTTTATGTTAAGAATTAAGAGGGACTGCAATGAGAACTAATCACCCAAATGGTGGTCCTTAAAGAAATATAATGAGAGAGTGAGTGAAAATGAGAAAAAAAAAAGAGAGAGAGAGTGATAAAAAGATAGAGATAATATATAGATAGATAGACAGATAGATAGATTGATATATAGATAGATTGATAAATGGAGTAAGATAGATAGATAGAGATAGATGAAGAGAGAGGGAAAGAGAGACAAGACGTGAGAGAGAGAGTGTGTGTGTGTGTGTGTGTGTGTGTGAGAGAGAGAGAGAGAGAGAGAGAGAGAGAGAGAGAGACTTCCCTTTCAAACGTTATTTTATTTAATTGGAAAGATTGATAGATGGAGAAAGATAGATATATAGAGAAATTGATGAAGAGAGAGAGGGAGAGAGAGAGAGAGAAAGAGAGAGAAGAAGTGAGAGAGAGAGAGTTAGAGAGAGAGACAGAGAGAGACTTCCCCTGTCACACGTTATTTTATTTTATTGGAAAGCGGGGTCTCATTTCTTTTAGCGGAAATTACTTTGCTGTAGACTATCATCCTGTTTAAAGGATAGCGAGTAATTTCCATAGACATATTGTGGATCCATGGTCTTCTTGCTCTAAAAGACTACGTCAATAAACTACCGGGGACCTCTCGATTTGGAGGGGACATATATGCATAGTCGAGTAGCTCTTTACTCACTTGAGACCATGACATTTTGGAGGAGACACAGATAAAGAATTGAATTTATTTAGTTACATATATCTAGTTTATCTAACTTTAAAGTTTAAATTGTAAAACTCTTAATTGCCCCACTTGATCATATTTTAATTGAACTCCCTGTTTACAGGAATAATTTAGTTTTTTTTTCTTTTTCATCTCTTCATTTAAATGGAATAGCAATTTATCCAGTCATTCTTTCATTTAAATTGAATAGCATTTTATTGATTCATTTCTTCATTCATTTATTCATTTATAAATTATTCATTTATTCATTGTTCATTCTTTATTCATTCATTCATTCATTCATTCATCCATTCATTCGTTTATTCACTCATTTATCCAAACATTCATACATTTATTCCTCCATTCATTTGTTCATTCATAAATTATACATTCATTCATTCATCTATTCATTCAGTTATTCATTCATTCATTCATTCATTCCTTGTCCACTTTGTTATTATATCACTCATTTCATTTTGTTGTTTGCCTCATTCATGAATTGTTTTCAATATGTTTACAGTCCATTACGATTCATTCACCTATCATCCAATCACTCAGTATTGTGAACACATTTTGTAACTATTGTAAATCTTACGATATTTTATTGTTTTGTATTTCAGACATCACTTTTAAACACTCTTCAATGCCTAATTACAATTGTTGAACAACCATTGAACAAGAGAGAGGTCCCAGCCACGAACTGAGTTGGTAAATATATCCTTCATTATTCTCTTTTACATGAGTTGGGCATCGTGATTTGTTTTGCATAGTGATTTGTTTTAAATACATTTTTGATATATTACTGTTACCGAAAACCACTTATATATTATGTTCTGAAAAGTGAGTCTTTAATTTTTTTTTAAAAAAGGAGTCTACGAGCCGTCGTGTTATATTTAGTGATAGATAACTTGGGATTATTTTGACATCCTATTATTGTTATCACACTCTAGTATATTAGCGTCAGTGCGAATAATTGTACACAAACTAACGACGAGTCACACACATTGGTGATAAACTTTTCGTAGTAACATAGTTTAGAGGACACGCGATTGACACATTGTTATTGACACAAGTCATAATAACTCAGCATTGTATTGACACATTGCTTTATAAGATATAACGATAAAAGAAATCAAATTCAACGTACATAATAAGTTGAAATAAGAGAGAGAGAGAGAGAGAGAGAGATTTCTAAAAATAGAACAGTTCATTCCAGTAAGTGTAAATAAATAAAACAGTCAGTAACAGTATCCTGTCAATATGATATATATATATATATATATATATATATATATATATATATATATATATATATATATATATATATATATATAGAATGCAAATTTTCACTATAGATATATAAAATCTCGTAACTAATTTATTGCAACATGGAAGCATATAAAATATACTTAAGTCTCGCAAAGGACTTAGAAATACCCCAGGAAAGAATATTTTCATGGTGCGAAGAGAAAGTAAAAGAAGAAAATGAAGAAAGAATTCGTAGAGAAGAAAACGAAGAAAGAATACGCAGAGAAGAACGAGAAGAAAGAGCCCAAGAAAGGGAACTAAAACGACGGGTAGCTTTAGCAGAAGAAGAAACCAAAAGGACCCAAATGATGCTGGAAATTGAAAAAACAAAAACCGGTCATGAAAGAAAACTTAATAATGGTGATGAATTTTTCGTGAAACTTCCCCGCATGCCAACCTACGATGAACGCTCAGACTGTCTAGAATCCTTCTTACACCGATTCGAAGTTCCCGGCTAAAGGTTATCGTTGGCCGGAAAGCAAATGGGCCACAGCCTTGATTAACTGCTTATCTGGAGAACCGTTGGAAGTTTTCTATACCTTAACAACTGAAGATGCAGATGATTATGGCAAAATTAAAGACGCTCTACTAAAAAGATTTAGATTAACGGAAGATGGTTACCAGGAAAGGTTTCACACTGCAAAACCGGAAAGTTTACATTCGTGAACCGAATTACTCAATTTTTAAATCGATGGCTTGAGTTGGCAAACGTAAAACAAGACGACTTTGCACGCCTTTACTATCTAACGCTGAAGAATCGAATCTATCAAGCTTGCAACCCAGATTTAGTCGCATTTTTAAAGAAAGAAAGCCAGAAAAACTTGGACAAATTAAAAATCTACGCAGAAAACTTTAATAGCGCACATCCCTTGACACCCCTTTGCAGAACATTAAAGGAACCATACTACGCTGCCGCTGCTCAGAGTCCATGTACACCTAAAGTTCAGTACTCAAATAGAACGAGCCGATCAATCACTCGGAACACGCAAGTGAAACAAGATGATCATAGTAACAAACCATGGAACAAACAGTTCAATAGAGACCATAGCCGATCCTATCAAAACAAAACAAGAAATAGCACTAACAATGAGATAGAGTATAAGAAAACCAACAAACCTATAATTAAATGTCAATATTGTGGATTGAAAGGCCACACAGCAGACAGATGTTACAAAATCGTGGGATATCCAAAAGAAACTGCAAATGCATCACTCCAAACAAGTGTAAATAATCAGACACGAGTAATGTCAGGAGAAAATATAAATGTGTATTGCGTGAAAGGTATGTCACTTTTAACACAAACTCACGAGTCAGGATCGCTATTTTTTGTGAAGGCAAAGCTAATGGAACTGATTGCAAAATATTGAGAGACACAGGATGCAGTACAGTAGGAATAAAAGCATCTTTGATCAATGACGAAGACAAAACTGGAAAAACGGTACAATGCATCACATTCAGTGGCACAGTCGAATCCTTTGAAACAGCTAATGTGTACATAGAAACCCCATACTATACAGGAATAGTGGAATGCTGTATACTTCCCAACCCCATCGCTTATGTTATTGTTGGCAATATAAAAGGTCTTAAAGAAAACCCAACAGATGTGACAGAATGGTCATTAACTCAAGAAACAGCTTGTCTAGCAGAAACAAGAAATATGACTAAGACAACAGAGAAGCCAATGACTATTTCTCTTGAACCACAACAATTTGACAGGAACACGTTCATTGAAGAACAGAAAAAGGACCCGACTTTAACATCATACTTCAATATCACAAACAAAGGGACGAAATGAAAAGTTGAATACATTATTGAAAAATATATTCTGTTCAGGTTACATAGGAAAAGAAACAAAATAGCTAAACAACTGGTCACGCCGAGTATTTACAGAAACAAAATCCTTGGAATAGCGCACGATTCAATAACTTCTGGACATCTTGGGAGCTCTTCCACATTGAAGAGAATATCCGAGAATTTCACATGGCCTGGAATTACTAAAGACGTCCGAGAATATGTGAAATCGTGTGACACATGCCAAAAAAGAGTCGCAAAAGGCAGAATACCGAGATTGCCATTAGAGTCAACCCCAGTTATTGAAAAAGTTTTTCAAAAAGTTGCAATTGACATAATAGGCCCTTTAACAAAGTCAGATAGAAATCATACGCACATACTAACACTAGTCGATTACGCAACCAGGTGGCCAGAAGCGATAGTACTGAAATCAACTACATCGTATCACATAGCTGAAGCATTGATGACAATTTTTACTAGAATAGGCATACCAATTGAGATACTGTCGGACAATGGACCCCAATTTACATCACATATGATGCATGAAACCATGAAACTCATGGGAATCCAACACTCATTCACAACTCCCTACCACCCCCAAGCAAATGGTCTTTGTGAAAGATTTAATGACACTCTGAAGAATATGTTAAGAAAAGTCTCAGCAGAAAAACCAGATGATTGGGACAAATACTTACCAGCAATCCTATTTGCATATAGAGAAATAACCCAAGAATCGACAGGCTACTCCCCATTTGAGTTGATGTATGGACGATCACCTCGCGGCCCGATCAACGTAGTAGCCGATATTTGTAAAGGAAATGAGGACGACAGTAAAGAAATTATGTTTGCTTACGAATATGTAAGAAAACTGAGAGACAGAATAGAGGACACGTGTAAACTAGCACAGGAATCGGTCAGTAGGAAAGCAGAGAAATACAAAGAATACTCTGATCACAAAAGCAAATCAAGAAAATTTGAGATTTGTGACAAAGTGTTAATACTCTTACCCGATGAATCGAGTAAACTCTTAGCTACATGGAAAGGACCATTCAAAGTAATAGCAGTAAAATCTAATATCAATTACGAGATTAAAATTAACAACACAACAAAGACATTCCATGCAAATATGCTAAAAAATATTTTGATAGAGACACAGTTTCGCAACCTATGTTTACTAATATCGAAGCTTCAATTGCAGGATTAATCATACCGTTGGTCATGGGACACAGACACCCGAGACAGAAAAACAAACAAAAATCGCACAATTGCAACCACCTAAGACAAAAAAAAAAAAAAAAAAGAAGTAAGCAAAGTACTTGGGCTCCTAAATTTTTACAGGAAATACATTTACAACTTCGCGCACATCGTGACACCACTAAGAAATCTGACAAAGAAAGGGTCACCGAACAAAATTATTTGGACAGAAGCGTGTCAGAATAGCTTTAATCAAAGGCATTACTCTGTTCAGAACCAATTCTTAAATTACTCGACATATCAAAAGAATTTGTTGCAAGAACTGACGCGTCTGATAAGGGCATCGCAGGCGTACTATACAGGAGCATGAGGGAACTCTAATGCCTTGCTTATATGCAAGCAGAAAATTATTGGAATGAAAATCACGATACTCTGTAATAGAGCGTGAAGGACTAGCCATCGTCTTTGCTTTAAACTGGCATCGCGGAAAATTGCCATTTGAAATCCCAAATTTTGCCAAATTTTGCCACAAAAAAATGACAATTTTGCCACAAAAAATTAGAAAAATTTGCCACATTTTGCCGTAAAAATTGCCAAATTTTGCAAATTTTGTTAACTAATCGGATAACTTTTTTTCGTTCCCGGGGACCCCAAATACTACAATGATCTGAAGATGCACACAAAAGTCACTCAGATGCAGACCAGAAAGAAAAATGATTTAAAACATCAATCTTAATCTTATATCAAAACAAAAGTACGAAAAACCTGCAAAGAGAGGTATCAAAATTTAATTAAACAAGATATTCATAAGAAATAAAACTGTTATAATAAAGGAACACCAAAGCCTTTAAGTTTGCTTCGTTGAGCCGCCTTCTCCTGTCTGAAAATACAAGATTATAAATGGAGAAGGACCTCTCAGCATCAGCAGAATTAAGGCAGGTGTATATGTATCTCTTTGCCAGCGTAGCAAGATGGGGAACATCTGAGCTAACACTGTTCCAAAAAACAGTCAGATCAAGTGGAATGCCTCCAGATGCCGACACTGCTCTTGGACCAAGAGACTCTTTATATCGAAGTACTTCTGCACGAGGTACTTCATGAATACCAGGAATGGTCAAAGATTCAATATAAGAGTCAGCAATAAACACTAAATTGCAAGGATTGAAGAAAGGTATCTCCTTCAATAATTCCATCTTTGGTTGGCCTCCCGTCGATGAATATTTCTCAAGCTTTTCATTGGCCAAAGAGAAAGCTTGGCAAAAAATATCCTGGAGCTGAAGCTTGAGATGTTGGTCCAGGTCATGCGGACAGTGTCTTTCTACATCTTGTAGGGTCACATGGCAAGATGAAAACTGGTCCTTAATTTCCATGAGCTTTGACCACGCCTGGTGAAATTAGAAATAAAAATAAGGCAAGGATTAAAAAACATAAGAAAGTATTTTTGTTTTGTAATTCTTTTCTTGTTCTAGTCAAAGACATTCAACTATAATGTTGTGTTCAAAGGCAGAGTTTCAACAAAGATGGAATCGTTTCATTAATAATGATACCTGCTCTTAATCTTATAAAATAAGATTTAAAGGTAGGAGGAGAAAATGAATATTTACTGTCATGGCGATTGGACGTTGGCTTTGGAATACATCAGTAGCTACAACGATGGACTGAGACTGCTGGATTATAAAGCTCATCTCTGCTTGAATTAACTGGTGCTCCGACACCGAGCAGAGGATATCATTCAAGTAGACTAACGACTCTGGAGCCGTGCGCCCACAGTGCTCCATTTCCTTCGCAATGAATGTGGCAAAGTGCTGCAAATTTTTCTCATGGTATGATACCGCTTCAAACCAACAATTCCATCTGGATTTTGAAAAGGAAGTAAAAGAAATGATGCATTTTTAATTCATTTGTTAAATTGAATTTTTATTTGAAAAGAAGATAACATTATACCTACTTAATCTATCAGTTTTTGGCCTTATAGTATAGTCTGTTGAATTTACCATCATCATATGACTTGACCTAGTGAGGACTAATGTTAGGCATTGACTTTAATGGTTGACTATGACCCTCTTACTTTACCCCGAAATAATTGGCAAGATAGCTTCCAATATTTATTTTTTAAAATTCTAGTGCATTTTCTTAAGTCAATGGTTAAAGCAAACTAACTTTGAAATGAAAAAAATGATGACAATCTAAAAAGATAACATAATGGAATAATCAATTCTATTAAGCCATAGCAAGCACTTTCCCAGTCAGATACTTAATTAAAGCTCATCTTTTCAACAAAAAAAAAGGGAGCAGATTACTGTAACTGTAACATGATACTACTAAATATGGTTACTAACATATCAAATTAGGTAATAAGAATGACTGACCCTCCTATTTGTCAATATCCAATATTAACAATGTGTCACCTTTAGGTGAAAAAAGTTTTTTTAAAGACCCAGATGAATCATGACCAAGAAAGGAACATTCTCAAAATCTCACCGTGTAGCGATTGGGTTTGGAGGCATCTTTGGAGATTTGACGAGTGGTGTCAGGAATCGCAGATATCTTGCCTTTCTGTAGGTACCACAAGCGAAAATTTCAAAATTGAGCTATCATAAAAAGAGTTAAACCACTGTAAAGTGCTTTGAAATTAATGAACAACACAAAAAGAATTATGAAAATCCGTCAACAAATAAATGAAATATGATAAAATGAATTTTATTGAACTTACAATTTTTTCCCACATATTCCGGTTACGCATTTTTTGCCGACTTTATGACGCCATAAACAAAAAAGTTGGTTATATAACATTTAAAATAAACATTTTTTGCATAAACATGCAATCATAAAACAAAATAAAAGCAGATATTAAGATGAAAAAACAATGATACTTAAATGAAACCATCCTCAAATATGACAGAAACAGCATCAAAATATAAAAAAATGGGAAATATAGGCCCAGGGACCCATATTTGGAGCCTCATAGATAAAAAAAATGAACATGTATACTACTCAAACTCAATATCTTTGCAAAAAAGTATATAAATTCTTAGCCTAATTTTTTTTGTTAATGTGGAGAAAATAGTAATTGCTCTATATTGAGCCGAAGGTCACTGCCAAGCTCAAAATTACGGCATGGAAAAAATGGTGTCAATATACTGAAAATACACAAAATCAAAATATTAACAAAAAAATAACTAATAAAGATAGGATGACATACTTTACATCAAATTACTCGTCATTCTTATCTCTATCCAATAGAAGCAAAAGCATCTCAACATATTATCAATGGCATCCAAAATTTTTTAAGGATTTTGGATAGAAATTCAATATTAGGCATAACTAAAAATATTAGATACCTTTAAAAATTCATAGAAAATCGTCAACAAAAGACATACAAACATAACTTATACCAAATGAATTAACTTCTCAAGCTCTTTCAGACAAAGCCATATACAATCAATTTAACATAGAATCTGTCCGGTAAATACCTTGCATCCAGAAACTGATTAAACCACAAAACAATGAATGTAATTGAGAGGAGGGAAAGAAAGAGAAAATAAACCACCTCTGCAGCTCTCAATCTGTTTTTAAAAAATAAAGCAAGCCCCAGGTCAGGTATAGTATGATGCAATAAAAACAAATAAAGCCCAATCAACTTGTTTGATGATAAACTAATAAACGAACCCCCCCCCCCCCCCCCCCCCCCCCCCCGAACTAGGTCAGGGTTGCCAGATTATTTTTCAACAAAATGCCAGGGAAGACTCAAAAAATGCCAAAACACTCCAAAAAAAAAAAATGCCAAAGTCTGTTGACTCCCACCCCCACTAAGAAAACTAGTCACTTTTGATAGACAATTTACTATCATATCCTGGTGGCTTGCATGTTTTCTTTTCTTTTCTTTTTTTTTGAATTATACTAAATTTCCTGTTGGGGTATTTTTTACCTACTGACTACTAAGTGGAGTGCTAAACCACTACACCACGGTTGAGAAAAGGTGTCATTTGAAGTACAATATACAAGAAAAGAAAATGCCAAATGATTTTTCTAATGCCAAACGGTTTTCAAAAATGCCAGATTTTTGGAATCTGGCATTTAAAATGCCAAACTGGCAACCCTGGACTAGGTTCTTTTCACCAGCGGGTTTATTTTTTTCATTGTGCCGTGAAAATTCATCCGATTTGGTTGTATTTGATATCAAAATAAAGCTGGAACATTAAGCTCTCTGCTTATTTAAACAGACGTGAGCGGACATCGCTAAAAGTATTAAAAAATGTTAAAAATAGCACGACAATGTGCTTTCCTCGCCACTCGCTCCGCCATTTTGAATCTGATATCGGGGCAGGAAGTGTCAAAAGAAAGAGGAAGTTTTGCCCTTTCTAATGATACTATTCTTAGCATCATACGCCAATTCTCCGCGGCACAACCTTGATTTTCACAACGTGAATGAAAAGAGAAAATCGCGACCTCGAAATTTTCTCGCGATCCGCTAGGCAAAATTATCTAAAACCGGGTCTCGTTCGCGATTGATTATGAAACTCTTTTTAATCGCAAAAGTATGTTTTAAGATGCATTACAAAGATCAGAAGTTGATCTTTAAAATAAAACAAATTGTATTTTGTTTCGAGCATTAGAAGTTGAGATATTGTGAGGTAAAGTGGAGAGTTTTTTCACGATCAACGCCATCGATAACAACTTTCCACCGATTCACGGCGCTCGCCTGTGGTACCTACTTTCTGGCATTGATTGGCGTTCCAAAATATCGCATTTGCAGCTTTGACGAATTTGTTGGTGCGATTGAAGGGCTTTCTGAAGGCATCACCCACTAGGCTCATGATATGAGCCATGCATGTGATATGCGTAGCATTTGGCATGAGCCCTTTCAATACATCATTGAAAGCCTTCCTCATGTATGCTGCATTGTCTGTGTTTACGGTGACGACGTCAGTAAACTTGATGCCAGTGGAGACTAAGCATTCAATTATGGCCGTCGCAACGGTTGTGTGGTTTGTGACAGACAAAAATCTTGTGTCCAAGAGGTAACTTTGGACTTTGTCCACATCAGCGCTCAAGGGTTCCAGTGGTGCAGCTAAGACATTGAGGACAAACCTGAAAAGATAGGCGATACAAATAAGAGAAAACACAAAATAACATATAGGGATGCAGCAAAGGTGATATCATAATTGCTCTCAGCATTTAATTATAGAATTCAAACTAAGGATTCGAACTGATCACTGTGTATGTTGTGTTGTGTAGTACGCCCATATATATATATATATATATATATATATATATATATATATATATATATATATATATATATATATATATATATATATATATATATATATGTGTGTGTGTGTGTGTGTGTGTGGTATATATATATATATATATATAATATATATATATAATATATATATATATATATATATATATATATATATATATGATTGTGCGTGAGTGTGTGTGTGTGTGTGTGTGTGTGTTTTCACCTGCCTCCTACTCCTATATATAAATTACTCTTTCGCTTTAGTTTCTACAAACATTGTCAGTCAAAAACAACAAACAAAACCCATCTTCCAACATCATCAGACATTTCATCACAGATGATGGCCACAGGCTTGTTTATAACATTCTTATACACCACTTCTTTTTTGTTGGTGAACTCCCTCTTTAAGTAGCATTCCTGCAGCTGATGAGCTTGTGGAATGGCACCACCGTTTTCAACTCTTGTCTGCCAGAAGTTTCTGACTGCTGGGTGGTCAATCTTCGATAAGGGAATGTTTGCTGCAGCAAACATTGACACAACTTCATTGCAGATATCATTTCTTGCTGAAAGAAAGAAATTTAAAAAATAGTTTGTTAATGTTCACAAATATGAATAGCTTTAAAGAAATAAGCTTTATATGGCGCAATATCCACTAAACGTGCTCAAAGCACTTTACAAGGGGTCCGTGGCCAACAGCAACATTTAACAAGTAGGATGGGACATGAAGCATGTTAGGCGATATTACAATTTTGTCGGACAGAGACAACGCTGTTAACGGCCAGGTACTCATTTTACACCTCCATTTCATGAGAGAATGTGAGTAAAGAGCCTTCTCCAAGGACTCAACTATGCGCTGAGCGAGGCTCGAACCCAGGTCCTTCCAATCCTAAAGCGAGTGTCTTTTCACTATACCACAAAGTAATAATAAAAAGAACAACAATGATAATAATAATAATAATAATAATAATAATAATAATAATAATAATAATAATAATAATAATAATAATAATAATAATAATAATAATAATAATAATAATAATAATAGTAATAATAATACCCTCATCTTTTATATAGTTGTAATTGTATAGATTTATAGAGCAATATTCACCCAAAACTAAGTACTCATTTAGAGGGAAAGGGTGCACCACTCACCTTGCGTTGAAACTGTAGACGGTTTCTTCAAAACAGAATCCAATGTCCTCTGCTTCTTCACCGCTTCACTCTCATCCACGTCAGTGGCATGTGACCTCTTCATTCTTTCTTCTTTTGATTTATGGTCTGCGGAATTGCGGTGGCTATCCACAGAAGACTTTCGTAAGTGGTCAATAACCTTGTTGCATGGTGTGCAGAATAGCTTTGAACCACTGACGTGGGTCCACTGGCTGTATTCTGAGTGTCGCTGGTGTGCAGTGACATGGCGAGCACATTTTGCTTTCTTCATATCTAAACCAAGGAACTTGTCCATAGCGAGTTTGTAATCAACAAGTAGATGTAAGAGAAAAGAACGCCGGTAGCGAAACCAATTGAAGATAACAATAATAGCGTCACTCGTCACTAAAGTGAAAGTAGAAAAACTCCTTTTAATTGCAATGTAACGACTGACTGTTAGTAGTATGGCAGTTTAAAAACCAGACTGGGCAGCTTCCAGTTGCAGTTTAAACAGGAGCTATGAGAAAATGAAAGAAAGGGACGATGCTGACTTTCGGAAATTCGCCACTTTAAAAAAAACCACTCGGGTTAAATAATGGTGAAAAATTTAGATTTTTCATGAAAATTGTAAAATTTGCGGTAAATTGCGGAAAAGTGCGAATTTTGCGGCCGCAAATTTGCCATTGCGGCCGCGAAAAACCACGATGACAGTTTAAAGACATTCAGCAGATATCTACTGCTAAAAGAGTTTGTGGTCGAAACGGACCATAAACCACTCGCGTACATAAGAAATAACAAAATGAATAACAGTAGAGTACTAAGGTGGAGTTTGTTTATGCAAAATTACAGTTTCAGTATCTCTCACATACCAGGCCGTGAAAATATTCACGCCGACCTACTTTCTCTATTAGTGTAAACACGTGAGAAGGGTATAACTTAACCCAACTATCTCTTATGCGTACTGTTAGTTACCTCGCAAATTATGCCAAATCAGAACGCACAATTTCGATAATTTTATTTGTAAACATGATGTCCCAACTTAATGTAACATTGAGTATTGTTTGGATATATATACCATACCCATTCATGATTTGGGAAATCTTCTCTTTATCTATTATTGTTATGAATTTTCACTCATTAATGATTAATAATAGAAATGTCAATATTTCATTTACATTTTCATTCATTTCATTCAGTAAATTACCTTCATATCATCGACTTAAATCATGCTTCATTGCCATCACTATTGTCTATCACAATGATATGTAATCACATTGCCATCATGTTGTTCATCACAATTATTTGTAATCACATTGCCATCACGTTGTTCATCACGATGATTTGTAATCACAATCTTTCATTGTTATTGTCACCCATTCATATACCTACGTTATCATAAACATTTCCATGTCTAGTTAATAAATAATTTAATTGTAGCACAAATCATAACAATGGATTAACGCTAGAGTATCATGATAGTAAATTTACTTCCGTTTGTAAAATCTATCTTTCCCATAATGGTTAAAGAGTATATTCTAAACGTGGGTGGGGGGTGTCACAGTAAAGGGTGTTCACAATTATCTTATTAAATTTTATTTTTATTAAGAACTGAATTCATCTCACTCCAGTTATATTTCGGTAGGCTTAGATAAACTTTACCTTCTGATATTAGATCTTCTTTCCTTTAAAAGCCTTCCCTCGAATTAATTTCTAATTAGTGAATATTATTCGTTCTACATTCTGTCACGTAGCCACTTATTATAAAAGCTGATAGGTCTAACATTCTACACTCACTTCTCTCTACAATCGATGCCGGACGGCCAGCCGCGCCATTCCTCATATTTATTTGAAGATTTTTATCTTTTGGTAGCCTACTTTGTGGATATTTTATCTCCACTATCAAGACGCCAGAGCTTTTACCTTTGACGTTGTAATCCTCAACATTATAAGGATCAAACCTGAGCCCGCTGTCGAAGAAATATCCGAATAACCCCTTCCCAACTGCCTGGACGTGGAACTTTACGAGCCTGAGCCCGTTATCGGAGGAATATAGAACCCACGCCTGTCAACTGCCTGGAAACGTAACCTTACGAACCTGACATTATATCATCATAAGTTACGTAATATATTCACATTTCTATTTGTAACTACCACAATCACTATTTATCTCTTTAAATTAAATTTCATCTTTCTTTTTATTTCAACTTAAACAAATCGTTAATTGTTTTTCATTTATAGTAACTAGTAAATTCTGGGGCCTCATTCTACATATCTTTATGCATATTCGAGTAGCTCTTTACTCACTTGAGACCATGACAGTGAGCAAATTCGATTGTCATTTTTACACCCTTTAAATCATGATATACTGCGTCAGTGTCCTTAATAATGCCATGCGTTAGATAAAATACGTGCAACCTTTAACGATTATAGGTTAATTGTAGACTGAGTTGTAGACCTAAGTGGCGATCCGGATAATATAACAATGAGAAAGATAGATATTGAGAGGGTGATAGAGAGGAATAGAGAGAGGGTGTCTAAATATTAAATTTTCCCTACATACAAATTTATAATATATTTTGGCACCGTGATTGATATTTAGGTCTCTGACATTGAGCAGAAAGTACTTTTCGATAGATTAGAGTCCTGTCCAAGGGTATTTTTTGTGACCATCATTGTTTTAATTTTGTAGCAAGGAGGACGTTAGTGAATATTAATCACTCAATGTCAGGCTACAATCAATTAACATCGGTTTTTCATTTGGTCAAATGAATTCTACTCATGTCAAAAATAAGTCTAACCTTAAACGTTTATGTCAAGAAGTAAGAATGACTGCAATGATAGCTAATCACCGAAATGGTGGTCCTTAAACGAATATAATGAGAGAGTGAGTGAAAATGAGAAAAAAGAAGAGAGAGTGAGAAAGAGATAGAGATAGATATATAGATAGATAGATTGACAGAGAGATAGATTGATATATAGATATATTGATAGATGGAAAAAGATAGATAGAGAAATAGATGAAGAAAGAGGGAGAGGGAGACAAGACGTGAGAGAGTGAGTGAGTGAGAGAGAGAGAGAGAGAGAGAGAGAGAGAGAGAGAGAGAGAGAGAGAGAGAGAGAGAGAGAGAGAGAGAGAGAAAGAGAGAGAGAGAGACAAAGAGAGACTTCCCTTTCACACGTTATTTAATTTAATTGGAAATCCGGGTCTCTTTTTTTTTTTACATTGCTATAGACTATTATCCTATTTAAAGGATTGCTAGTAATTTCCATAGACATATTGTGGATCCATGGCCTTCTTGCTCTAAAAGACTAAGTCAAAAAACTACACAGTATAAGAATCGTGAGCAAATTCGATTGTCATTTTTACATCCATTAAATCATTATATAATGCGGCACACTGTCCCTAATGATGCTATGCGTTAAATTAAATACGTGCAACCTTTAACAATTATTGGTTAATTGTAGACTGACTTCTATGAGAACTAATCACAAATGTGGCGATCCGATTAATATAACAATGAGAAAGATATATATTGAGAGGGTGATAGAGAGGAATAGAGAGAGTGTGTCTAAATAGTGAATTTTCCCTACATACAAACATATTATACATTTTGGGACCGTAATTGGTATTTAAGTCTCTTACATTGAGCATAAATTACTTATCAATAGATTAGAGTCCTGTCCAAAGGAAATTTTTTTTTACCATCATTGTTTTAATTTTGTAGCAAGGAAAACGTTAGTGAATATGAATCACTCGAAGTCCGGCTACAATCAATTAACATCGCTTTTTTTTTGGTCAAATGAATTTTACTCATGTCAAAAATTAGTGTAACCTTAGACGTTTATGTTATGAATTAAGAGGGACTGCAATGAGAACTAATTACCAAAATGGTGGTCCTTAAACGAATATAATGAAAGAGTGTGTGAAAATGAGAAAAAAGGAAGAGAGAGAGAGAGAGTGAGAAAAAGATAGAATATATATATATATATATATATATATATATATATATATATATATATATATATATATATATATATATATATATAGACAGATAGATAGATTGATAGATGGAAAAAGATAGACAGATAGAGAAATAGATGAAGAGAGATGGAGAGAGAGACAAGAATTGAGTGAGAAAGTGCGAGAGAGACAGACGTATATATATCATTAGGGACACTGCCGCAGTATAGCATTATTTAAAGGGTATAAAATTGACAATCGAATTTGCTCACTATTCTTATACTGTGTAGTTTTTTGACGTTGTCTTTTAGAGCAAGAAGGCCATGGATCCACAATATGTCTATGGAAATTACTCGCTATCCTTTCAATAGGATGATAGTCTATAGCAAAGTAATTTCCGCTAAAAGAAAAAGAGACCCGGCTTTCCAATTAAATAAAATATCGTGTGAAAGGGGAAGTCTCTCTCATGGTCAGCAGCAACAGTGATAGATCATGCCGCGGAACCAAGAAGCTACACAGTGGAGACGCCCAACGGTACTGTCCGCAGAAATCGTATACATCTTAAGGAAAGTAAGACACCAACAACAACGAAGAGTATACAATACAACTTGCACAGCAGGAGACAAACAATGCTCCAGACAATGCCCTGGAGACTAACATTCCTGTACCTACCCACCACACAAGGTCTGGTCGGGAAATTATCCGCCCTAAAAGGCTCGTCGAAAACTACTAACAATAAGTTCTTCTATCGTCAGCTGTCACCTCACTTTATTCTCACTCTTCATTACTCTCTACACAGGTATACATGCAATAATACCCTTGAGGAAGAGTGACTGTCAGAATAGTCTACAGTCATTTCATAGGCAATGTCACTAGTATAGGAAGTGCTGTAGAATGCATTACGCAATACTCACAATGCACCAAATTTCTACGCCTACACTGAATATTAATGTATATTTAGGTGAACACAAAGACAAACACTAGGATAGGGACCAGTGGATAAGGGGACACAATAATGCCCTCCACTGAGTGGAGATCACGAGACCTCTTGTCTTTTTTCTTTCAGGTGATGCCCACATTGAAGAGCCTATTTTCCAAATTATTATGATCTCATCCTACCTTATGTTAATCTAAAAACAATAGGAAAGCTTACTGAGGTCATTTAGAACTTTAAATCTTTACGCAATGTTTAGTTATTTTATGGCATCCTGCCCACTGATTGGCTGATCTGAGATTCTTAACCTAGGGTCCCCAAATTACATTTGATGTTATAAGTTCTATGTTCTAGACAGGCCATACGAGCAGAACGTGTTCATATATATCTCAGTCTTGATTAAAAAAAATATGCTTACGTTCTATTTGAGAAGGGGAATGTAACAGTAGTGTAAATAATACGTTCATACCAATCCTTTTGATGAGAACCACTTCACATAATGATAAGAACTTTTTATCTACCTTGTTTTTTCCGTTTATTAATTTTCGTTTCGTAATCAGCTAGCTTGAAAATAAATAGCTGCATTAAATCCAATCATCCTGTATTGTATACTCATTTTATAATTATATTACACCTTTCACACGTTATTTTATTTATTTGGAAAGCTGGGTCTCTTTTTCTAGCGGAAATTACATTGCTATAGACTATCATCCTATTTAAAGGATAACGAGTAATTTCCGTATAAATATTGTGGATCCATGGCCTTCTTGCCCTAAAAGACTACGTCAAAAAACTACACAGTATAAGAATAGTGAGCAAATTTAATTGTCATTTTTACACCCTTTAAATCATTATATACTGAGGCAGTATCCCTTATGATGCTATGCGTTAAATAAAATACGTGCAACCTTTAACGATTATAGGTTAATTATAGACTGACTTCTATGAGAACTAATCACCTAAGTGGCGATCCGGATAATATAACAATGAGAAAGATATATATTGAGAGGGCGATAGAGAGAGAGTGTGTCTTAATATTACATTTTCCCTACATTCAAACATACTATATATTTTGGCACCGTGATTAGTATTTTGGTCTCTTACATTGAGCACTTTTCAGTAGATTAGAGTCTTGTCCAAAGGATCTTTTTTTTACCAACACTGTTTTAATTTTGTAGGAAGGAGGACGTTAGTGAATATGAATCACACAAAGTCCGGCTACAGTCAATAAACATCGCTTTTTCATCAAATGAATTCTACTCATGTCAAAAATTAGTGTAACCTTAGACGTTTATGTTAAGAATTAAGAGGGACTGCAATGAGAACTAATCACCAAAATGGTGGACCTTAAACGAATATAATGAGAGAGTGAGTGAAAATGATAAAAAAGAAGAGAGAGAGAGAGTGAGAAAGAGATAGAGATAGATATATAGATAGATAGATAGATAGATTCATATGGGAGCGTTCACATATTACGTCATCAGCTAGGGGGGGAGGGGGGGGTCTACCAAATGTTGACATGTGTTGACATGGGGGGGGGGGGGGGGGGGGGGGTCAGACCCAAGATGATGTCATCAAAACATAGGCAAATTAAGCCTATTTCAAAGTTTGTTCCTTTCAAAACAGCTAAAGATAAATTGCTATGATGAGTATTGCCCATCTCTCAAGAAACAAAATGGGAAAGGGGTATCACTTCTCAAAAGGCGAACTTGCCCTAAATGTTCATTGTATCACTCCTCGATCACAGCAATGAAAGACCATTCACGAAAATGCGGCATAAAGAAGAACAGCAAATGGGAGAAAATGATGACGATGAAGATGAAATTGATGATACTATTTATAGTACACTGCCAGAGGTCCAAGGCAGAAACATTTTTGAATCAATTAATTTTATGTTTGGAAATTGAAACAGAAATTCATTCCACTAAAAGACTAATATGCTATAAAATAATTTGCCTCCTATACTATTTTAAATTACACTATTTTTTTAAATAGCTCCTGCACCAAGTAGCCTAATTTAATAATGTTTGTTAGATTTTATCTTTGCAAATTTAAATTTTATGTCCCCATTGTATCGTAAAACATAAATTATCAACAGTTTCTGAAATTAATAAAATGTCTGAATGTGTTTTATCAAACGTTGATAATCAATGTTTATGGTTTGAAAAACGAATAATAAATATTGTGAAATTAAAGTTATCTTTTAGTTTTTATTAAATTAGATGACGTCATCATCTGTTGGGGGGGGGGGGGTCAGGTCAATGATGACAAGTGATGACTTGGGGGAGGGGGGGGGGTCTAAAAAGGGCAAATTTTTGATGACGTAATATGTGAACGCTCCCATATATAGATAGATTGATAGATGGAGAGATATATCTAGATAGATAGAGAAATAGGTGAAGAGAGAGGGAGAGAGAGAGACAAGAATTGAGTGAGAGAGAGTGAGTGAGAGAGAGATAGATAGATAGATAGATAGATAGAGAGGGAGAGAGAGAGAAGGAGAGAGAGACAGAGAGACAGAGAGAGACAGAGAGAGAAAGGGAGAGAGAGAGACAGAGAGAGATAGACTTCCCCTTTCACACGTTATTTTATTTAATTGGAAAACAGGGTCTCTTTTACTTTTAGCGGATATTACTTTGCTATAGACTATCATCCTCTTGAAAGGATAGCGAGTAATTTCCATAGACATGTGGATCCATGGCCATCTTGCTCTAAAAGACGACGTCAAAAAACTACGCAGTATGAGAAATGTGAACAAATTCGATTTTCATTTTTACACACTTTAAATAATTTTATACTGCGGCAGTGTCCCTAATGATGCTATGCGTTAAATAAAATACATGCAACCTTTAACGATTATAGGTTAATTATAGACTGACTTCTATGAGAACTAATCACCTAAGTGGCGATCCGGATAATATAACAATGAGAAAGATAGAGATTGAGAGGGTGATAGAGAGGAATAGAGAGAGTGTGTCTAAATATTAAATTTTAACTACATACAAACATACTATATATGTTGGCACAGTGATTGGTAGTTAGGTCTCTCACATTGAGCAAAAAGTTATTTTCAATAGATTAGAGTCCTGTCCAAATGATATTTTTTGTTACCAACATTGTTTTAATTTTGTAGGAAGGAGGACGTTAGTGAATATGAATCACTCAAAGTCCGGCTACAATCAATTTACATCGCTTTTTCATTTGGTGAAATGAATTCTACTTATGTCAAAAAAATACCGGTAATGTAAAGAAGTAAGAAGGACTGCAATGAGAACTAATCACCGAAATGGTGGTCCTTAAACGAATATAATGAGAGAGTGAGTGAAAATGAAAAAAAAGAAGAGAGAGAGAGAGAGAGAGAGAGAGAGAGAGAGAGAGAGAGAGAGAGAGAGAGAGAGTGAGTAAGAGATAGGGAGATATATAGAGATAGATAGATAGACAGATAGATAGATTGATATATATTATTTAAAATATTTACCACAATGTTTGGGGCAGTCTACCACAAGACTGCCCCAAACATTGTGGTAAATATTTTAAATAATAATTCGCTCCATTACTACATGTCGAGCACTTTTCGTACCATATTTGTATCAAACACGATTCAATAGATTGATATATAGATAGATTGATAAATGGAGAAAGATAGATAGATAGAGATAGATGAAGAGAGGGGGAAAGAGAGACAAGACGTGAGAGAGAGAGTGAGAGGGGAGAGAGAGAGAGAGAGAGAGAGAGAGAGAGAGAGAGAGAGACAAAGAGAGACTTCCCTTTCACACGTTATTTTATTTAATTGGAAAGCTGGGTCTCTTTTTTTAATCGGAAATTACTTTACTAAAGATTATCATACTATATAAAGGATAACGAGTAATTTCCATATAAATATTGTGGATCCATGGCCTTCTTTCTCCAAAAGACTACGTCAAAAAACTACACAGTATAAGAATAGTGAGCAAATTCGATTGTCATTTTTAGACCCTTTAAATCACTATATACTGCGACAGTTTCCCTAATGATGCTATGCGTTAAATAAAATACGTGCAAACTTTAAGTATTATAGGTTAATTGTGGACTGACTTCTATGAGAACTAATCACATAAGTGGCGATCCGGATAATATAACAATGAGAAAGATATATATTGAGAGGGTGATAGAGAGGAATAGAGAGAGTGTGTCTCAATATTAAATTTTACCTACATTTAAACATATTATATATTTCGGCACCGTCAATGGTATTTAGTTCTCTTTACATTGAGCAGAGAGTACTTTTCAATAGATTAGAGTCCTGTCCAAAGGATATTATTTGTTACCATCATTATTTTAATTTTGTAGCAAGGAGGACGTTAGTGAATATTAATCACTCAAAGTCCGGCTACAATCAATTAACATGCATTTTCATTTGGTGAAATTAATTCTACTCATGTCAAAAATTAGTGTGACCTTAGACGTTTATGTTAAGAATTAAGAGGGACTGCAATGAGAACTAATCACAGAAATGGTGGTCCTTAAATAAACATAATGAGAGAGTGAGTGAAATTGAGAAGAAAAAAAGAGAGAGAGAGAGTGAGAAAGAGATAGATATATTGATAGATAGATAGACAGATAGATAGATTGATAAATAGATTGATTGATAAATGGAGAATAATAGATGGATAGAGAAATAGATGAAGAGAGAGGGAGAGAGAGACAAGACGTGAGAGAGAGAGAGAGAGAGAGAGAGAGAGAGAGAGAGAGAGAGAGAGAGAGAGAGACTTCCCCTTTCAGAAGTTATTTTATTTAATTGGAAAGCCGGGTCTCTTTTTTTAGTGGCAATTACTTTGCTATAGACTATCATCCTATTGAAAGGATAGCGAGTAATTTCCATAGACATATTGTGGATCCATGGTCTTCTTGCTCTAAAAGACTCCGTCAAAAAACTACACAGTAAAAGAATAGTGACCAAATTCCATTGTCATTTTTACACCCTTTAAATCATTATATACTGCGGCAGTGTCCCTAGTGATGCTATGCATTAAATAAAATACGTGCAACCTTTAACGATTATAGGTTAATTGTAGACTGACTTCTATGAGAACTAATCACCTATGTGGCGATCCGGATAATATAAGAATGAGAAAGATGTATATTGAAAGGGTGATAGAGAGGAAAAGAGAGAATGTGTCGAAATATTACATTTTCCATACATACAAACATATTATATATTTTGGCACCGTGATTGGTATTTAGGTCTCTAACATTGAGCAAAAAGTACTTTTCGATGGATTAAAGTCCTGTCCAAAGGATATCTTTTGTTACCATCATTGTTTTAAATTTTGTCGCAAGGAGGACGTTAGTGAATATGAATCACTCAAAGTCCGGCTACAATCAATTAACATCGCTTTTTCATTTGGTCAAATGAATTCTACTCATGTCAAAAGTAAGTGTAACCATAAACGTTTATGTTAAGAAGTAATAGGGACTGCAATGAGAACTAATCACCGAAATGGTGGTCCTTAAACAAATATAATGAGAGAGTTAGTGAAAATGAGAAAAAAGAAGAGAGAGAGAGTGAGAAAAAGATAGAGATAGATATATAGATAGATAGATAGACAGATAGATAGATTCATATATAGATAGATTGATATTTAAAATTTTACCACAATGTTTGGGGCAGTCTACATCAATGTTTCAGGCTTAATTTGCCATCTTCAGGACTGAGTAGTTTACTACATGTCGAGCACTTTTCGTACCATATTTGTATCAAACACGATTCAATAGATAGATTGATAGATAGAGAAATATAGATAGATAGAGAAAGTGATGAAGAGAGAGGGACAGAGAGAGATAAGAAGTGAGAGAGAGAGAGTGTGTGTGTGTGTGTGTGTGAGAGAGAGAGAGAGAGAGAGAGAGAGAGAGAGAGAGAGAGAGAGAGAGAGAGAGAGAGAGAGAGAGAGAGACGTCCCCTTTCACACGTTATTTTATTTAATTGGAAAGCCGGGTCTTTTTTTTTTGCGGAAATTACTTGCTATACACTAGCACCCTTTTTAAAAAATAGCGATTCATTTCCATAGAAATATTGTGAATCCAAGAGCCTACTGGCCCTAAAAGACTACGTCAAAAAACTACACAGTATAAGAATAGTAAGCAAATTCCATTGTCATTTTTACACCATTTGAATCTTTATATACTGCGGCAGTGTCCCTAATTATGCTGTACGTTAAATAAAATACGTGCATCCTTTAACGATTATAGGTTAATTGTAGACTGACTTCTATGAGAACTAATCACTTAAGTGGCTATCCGGATAATATAACAATGAGAATGATATATATTGAGAGGGTGATAGAGATGAATAGAGAGAGTGTTTCTAAATATTAATTTTTCCCTACATTAAAACATATTATATAGTTTGGCACCGTGATTGGTATTTAGGTCTCTTACATTGAGCAGAAAGTACTTTTCAATAGATTAGACTCCTGTCCAAAGGATGTTTTTTGTTACCATCATTGTTTTAATTTTGTAGCAAGGAGGACGTTAGTGAATACTAATAACTAAATGTCCGGCTACAATCAATTAACATCGGTTTTTCTTTGGTCAAATGAATTCAACTCATGTCAAAATTAAGTGTAACCTTAAACGTTTATGTTAAGAAGTAAGAGGGACTGCAATGAGAACTAATCACCAAAATGGTGATCCTTAAACGAATAGAAAGAGAGATTGAGTGAAAATGATAAAAAAAGAAGAGAGAAAATGAGAAAGAGATAGAGAAAGATATATAGATAGATAGATAGATAGACAGATAGATAGATTGATTGATGGAGAAAGATAGATAGATATATATATATATATATATATATATATATATATATATATATAGAGAGAAGAGAGAGAGAGAGAGAGAGAGAGAGAGAGAAGAGAGAGAGAGATAAATAGATAGAAAGATAGATAGAGTGATTGATAGATGGAGAAAGATAGATAGATAGATAATTAAGTGAAGAGAGAGACAAGGAGTGAGAGAGAGAGAGAGAGAGAGAGAGAGAGAGAGAGAGAGAGAGAGAGAGAGAGAGAGAGAGAGAGAGAGAGAGAGAGAGAGAGAGAGAGAGAGAGAGAGAGGAGACTTCCCCTTTCACAAGTTATATTATTGAATTGGAATAGCTGGTCCCTTATTTTTAGCGGAAATTACTTTGCTATAGAGTAGCATCCTTTTAAAAGGATAGTGATTAATTTCCAAACAAATATTGTGAATCCAAGAGCCTACTTGCCCTAAAAGACTACGTCAAAAAACTACACATTATAAGAATATTTAGTAAGCAAATTCCATTGTCATTTTTACACACTTTAAATCTTTATATACTGCGGCAGTGTCCCTAATTATGCTATACGTTAAATAAAATACGTGCAATCTTTAACGATTATAGGTTAATTGAGAATGGTATGCAAATTCCATTGTCATTTTTACACCCTTCAAATCATGATATATTGTGGCGCACTGTCCCTAATGATGCTATGCGTTAAATAAAATACTCATCCGTTCTAGTACTTAGATGAATGTACAAGCGAAACAAATACGTGCAACCTTTAACGATTATAGGTTATAGTAGAGTGACTTCTAGGAGAACTAATCACCTTCGTGGTGATCCGGATAATATAACAATGAGAAAGATAGATATCGAGAGGGTGATATAAAGGAATACAGAGAGTGTGTCTAAATATTAAATTTTCCCTACATACAAACATATTATATATTTTGGCACCGTGATTGGTATTTAGGTCTCTTACATTGAGCAGAAAGTACTTTTCAATAGATTAGAGTCCTTTCCAAGGGATATTTTTTGTTACCATCATTGTTTTAATTTTGTAGGAAGGAGGACGTTTGTGAATATTAATCACTCAAAGTCCGGATACAATCAATTAACATCGCTTTTTCATTTGGTGAAATGAATTCTGCTCATGTCAAAAATTAGTGTAACCTTAGAGGGTAAGGAGTTGTCTTTCCTTTATGTGCATGAAGACTGTTATGGCGGAGAGTGCAGGATGGACTTGATGGCGTTACAGCAAGTTGTATGGCACACGTGGAGCGCGTCAAAGACGTTAAATGATTGCGATCGGCCATCGTAGAAAGGATTGGGGCCCTACTATGTATTATCCCATTGTATTGAAATGAATCATGCCACTTAAAGTTTATAGAAGTTATACAGGTACCCCCGAACCCCCTGCGGGTGTGATACCTGTTGTAAATATTAACGGGGAAGAGACAATCTCTTCAGGGGGTAGTACAAACGAGGATGACGACGTCAATCTAAAGCCTGCGGGAGGATTGGAGTCCGATAATGTATGTATGAAATATGCAGGGAAATGTCTACGCATTGGAACATGGAATGTCCGGACATTATATACACTAGGTAAACTGGACAACTTGATTAAGGAGACGGATGAGATGAAGGTGGACATCCTAGGAGTGTCTGAGCACAGATGGACAGAAGAGGGTACTGTAAAAAGAGACACTCACACATTTATCTATTCTGGAGGTAGTGAACATCAACATGGTGTGGGTGTGCTGTTGAAATCTAACATTCTCAAATACATTATAGGTATATATGCTGTAAGTTCCAGAAACATGATGATAAAATTGAGAGCCAGACCTTTTGACATGTCAATCATCCAGACATATGCACCACAAGTGATTATTTGGATGAGGACATTGAAATATACTACGAAGAATTACAAAGTATGTTGAAACACGTAAAATCAACGGATGTGTTAATTGTCATTGGTGACCTAAATGCTAAAATTGGGAACGCGAAGGAGAGTGACGTGGTTGGCCAATATGGACTTGGGGTTAGAAACGAGCATGGAGACAGACTAGCTCAATTCTGCATTGAAAATGAGCTTATTGTTACCAAAACCAAAGAGAAAATTATACACATGGAAAAGCCCAGGGGACTGGTGTAGAAATCAAATAGATTACATTATGATCAGGAAAAGGTTTCGCAACAGTGTAAAATCATGCCAAACATACCCGGGAGCTGATATAAATTCTGACCATAACCCACTTATTGCAAAGCTAACGTTAAAGCTAAAGAAAATTAAAAAACCAAAGATATTAGAAAAATTGGACATCGATTGTCTAAAATGGTCATCAGAATTGCAGGAGAAATATAATGTCTCTGTTACAAACAAATATGATGAACTACTTATTGAATCACAAGAACAATTCTCACAAGCAAATGAATTTGAAGAAATTGATATAAAACGGAACATATTCAAAGACAGCATAAAATTCGGTAATAAGGATATTCCAAAGAAGGAGAAAAGAACAAGAAAGCAATGGATGACACCAGAAATTTTGGATCTCATGTCAGAACGTAAACAAATGAAGAACAAACCAGAGTATGAAGCGCTGAATAAGAAAATCCAACACAAATGTCGCATAGCAAAAGAAAATTGGCTCAACCACAAATGCAGGATGATCGAAATATTTGGCCTAGATGGAAAAGCAGCCCACGAGGAAATAGGACAAATTTCGGGCAAAAAAAACGCACCACTAACAACAATAACTGTATTAAAGACAAGAATGGTAAAATACCTATTATTCGAGAAAGATGATATAAAGGAAAGATGGTGTCAATACATTGGCGAGTTATTTGATGATGACAGACCCCAAATACATTTGCCAAACAACACTGACGGTCCTCCAATACTCGCATGTGAGATAGAAAATGCATTGAAAAATATGAAAGATGGCAAGGCTGAGGGTGAAGATCGCATTGTAACAGAAATGCTAAAAATTTTGAAAGAATTCTCAATTGTGAAACTAACAGATCTCTTTAATAGTATTTACAATACAGGCTATATTCCAGACGAACTTGCCAAATCGGTTTACATCACGCTACCAAAAAAACCAAAGGCGACAACTTGCAGTGATTTCCGCACAATAAGTCTGATGCCCCATGTAACTAAATTATTATTGAAGATCATCCTAGAAAGAATCAGGTCTACCATCGATAATGAAGTTGGCGATGTACAGTTTGGCTTTAGAAAAAATAATGGGACAAGAGAAGCAATTTTCTGTTTAAATAATATCACACAAAAATACCTTGATCATCAAAAGAAATCTATGCTTGCTTTATCGATTACGCAAAAGCATTTGATAGGGTACAGCATGGAGAATTAATGACATGTCTGGAAAAGGCAGGCATTGATGGCAAAAATATACGGCTAATCACAAATCTATATTGGCATCAAAAAGCAGCCATCAGGATTCAGGGCGATCTGTCATCTTTCACGCCAATTAAAAGAGGAGTTCGTCAAGGATGTATCCTCTCCCCTTATCTATTTAACCTGTACACAGAGTTTATCTTCCGTAAAACCGAGCACATTCCAGGTATTGTTATTGGATGTAGGAGGATAAATAATCTGAGATATGCAGATGATACAGTATTGTTGGCATCGAACGAGACAAATCTACAGATCCTTGCAAATCAAGTAAACCTGAACAGTACAGCAAAGGGTCTAGAGATGAATGTCCAAAAGACGAAGGTAATGGTCATGTCAAAGAAGCCTGAAAAAATCGCAAAAATCCAAATTAATAATCAAAACATCGAACAAGTAGATTCTTTTAAATATCTTGGACAGACAATGACCAACAACGGAAAGATTGAGCTGGAAGTGAAAAACATGATTGCTATAGCTAAGTCGAGGTTCAGCCAACTGAATAACATTTTAACTTCGCAACAAACGCAGATGAAAACGAGAATAAGAATACTCAAATGTTATGTCCACTCATCACTTCTCTGCGGCTCAGAAACATGGACCTTGAACAAACAAATAGAGAAAAGAATTGAGGCCTTTGAAATGTGGACTTTCCGTCGCCTTGGAAAAATCAGTTGGAAAGAAAAGAAAACAAATCAAGAAGTCTGTGACATCCTTGATTTCAGACCGACCTAATGAAAGTAATAAAAACAAGAAAACTAAGGTATTTTGGAAACCTAAGACGCCATCAAACTGTCAACAAGGACATTCTTGAGGGCAGAGTTGAGGGGAAAAGAGGAAGAGGCAGGCCAGCAAGAACTTGGATAGATGATGTGAGGACATGGACAGGATTGTCGGCAGCCAAATGCAGTCAGCAAGCCGTCAACAGGGAAGATTGGCGTGTCATTTCAAGTCGACCTCAACCCATGAGATGACACTGGAAGAAGAAGAAGACGTTTATGTTAAGAATTAAGAGGAACTGCAATGAGAACTAATCACCCAAATGGTGGTCCTCAAAGAAATATAATGAGAGAGTGAGTGAAAATGAGAAAAAAGAAGAGAGAGAGTGAGAAAAAGATATAGATAAATATATAGATAGATAGATATACAGATAGATAGATTGATATATATATAGATTGATAAATGGAGAAAGATAGATAGATAGAGATAGATGAAGGGAGAGGGAAAGAGAGACAAGACGTGAGAGAGAGAGAGAGAGAGAGAGAGAGAGAGAGAGAGAGAGAGAGAGAGAGAGAGAGATAAAGAGAGACTTCCCTTTCACACGTTATTTTATTTAATTGGAAAGATTGATAGATGGAGAAAGATAGATAGATAGAGAAATAGATGAAGAGAGAGAGAGAGAGAGGGGGAGAGAGAGAGAGAGAGAGAGAGGAGAGAGAGAGACAAGAAGTGAGAGAGAGAGAGTGAGAGAGAGACAGAGAGAGACTTCCCCTGTCACACGTTATTTTATTTTATTGGAAAGCCGGGTCTCTGTTTTTTTAGCGGAAATTACTTTGCTGTAGACTATCATCGTATTTAAAGGATAGACATATTGTGGATCCATGGTCTTCTTGCTCTAAAAGACTACGTCAAAAAACTACCGGGGACCTCTCAATTTGGAGGGGACATATATGCATAGTTGAGTAGCTCTTTACTCACTTGAGGCCATGACATTTTGGAGGAGACACAGATAAAGAATTGAATTTATTTAGTTGCATATATCTATTTCATCTAACTTTAAAGTTTAAATTGTAAAACTTTTAATTGCCCCACTTGATCATATTTTAATTGAACTCCCTGTTAACAGGAATAATCTATTTTTTTCTTTTTCATTTCTTCATTTAAATGGAATAGCAATTTATCCAGTCATTCTTTCATTTAAATTGAATAGCATTTTATTGATTCATTTCTTCATTCATTTATTCATTTATAAATTATTCATTCATTCATTGTTCATTCTTTATTGATTGATTGATTGATTGATTCATTCATTCATCCATTCATTCGTTTATTCACTCATTTATCCAAACAGTCATACATTTATTCCTCCATTCATTTGTTCATTCATAAATTATTCATTCATTCATTCATTCATTCATTCATTCATTCATTCATTCATTCATTCATTCATTCATTCATTCATTCATTCATTCCTTGTCCACTTTGTTATTATATCACTCATTTCATTTTGTTGTTTGCCTCATTCATGAATTGTTTTCAATATGTTTACATTCCATAACGATTCATTCACCTGTCATCCAATCACTCAGTATTGTGAACACATTTTGTAGCTATTGTAAATCTTACGATATTTTATTGTTTTGTATTTCAGACATCACTGTTAAACACTCTTCAATGCCTAATTACAATTGTTGAACAACCATTGAACAAGAGAGAGGTCGCAGCCACGAACTGAGTTGGTAAATATATCCTTCATTATTCTCTTTTACATGAGTTGGGCATCACAGAGTAACTATAGACATCGTGATTTGTTTTGCATAGTGATTTGTTTTAAATACATTTTAGACATATTACTGTTACCGAAAACCACTTATATATTATGTTCTGAAAAGTGAGTCTTTAATTTTTTTTAAAAAAAGGAGTCTACGAGCCGTCGTGTTATATTTAGTGATAGATAACTTGGGATTATTTTGACATCCTATTATTGTTATCACACTCTAGTATATTAGCGTCATTGCGAATAATTGTACACAAACTAACGACGAGTCACACACATTGGGGATAAACTTTTCGTAGTAACATAGTTTAGAGTACACGCGATTGACACATTGTTATTGACACAAGTCATAATAGTTCAGCATTGTATTGACACATTGCTTTATATACGATAAAAGGCATCAAATTCAACATATATAATAAGTTGAAATAAGAGAGAGAGAGATTTCTAAAAATAGAACAGTTCATTCCAGTAAGTGTAAATAAATAAAACAGTCGGTAACAGTATCCTGTCAATATAATATAATATATATATATATATAATATATATATATATATATATATATGTCAATATAATATATATATATATATATATATATATATATATATATATATATATATATATATATATATATATATATATATATATATAATCTCGTACATGGAAGCATATAAAATATACTTAAGACTCGCAAAGGACTTAGAAATACCCCAGGAAAGAATATGTTCATGGTGCAAAGAGAAAGTAAAAGAAGAAAATGAAGACAGAGTACGTAGAGAAGAAAACGAAGAAAGAATACGCAGAGAAGAACGAAAAGAAAGAGCCCAAGAAAGGGAACTAAAACGACAGATAGCTTTAGCAGAAGAAGAAACCAAAAGGACCCAAATGATGCTGGAAATTGAAAAAACAAAAACCGGTCATGAAAGAAAACATAATAATGGTGATGAATTTTTCGTGAAACTTCCCGCATGCCAACCTACGATGAACGCTCAGACTGTCTAGAATCCTTCTTACACCGATTCGAAGTTCAGGCTAAAGGTTATCGTTAGCCGGAAAGCAAATGGGCCACAGCCTTGATTAACTGCTTATCTGGAGAACCGTTGAAAGTTTTCTTTACCTTAACAACTGAAGATGCAGATGATTATGGCAAAATTAAAGACGCTCTACTAAAAAGATTTAGATTAACGGAAGATGGTTACCAGGAAAGGTTTCACACTGCAAAACCGGAAAGTTTACATTCGTGAACCGAATTACTCAATTTTTAAATCGATGGCTTGAGTTGGCAAACGTAAAACAAGACGACTTTGCAAGCCTTTACTATCTAACGCTGAAGAATCGAATCTATCAAGCTTGCAACCCAGATTTAGTCGCATTTTTTAAAGAAAGAAAGCCAGAAAACTTGGACAATTAAAAATCTACGCAGAAAACTTTAATAGCGCACATCCCTTGACACCCCTTTGCAGAACATTAAAGGAACCATACTACGCTGCCGCTGCTCAGAGTCCATGTACACCTAAAGTTCAGTACTCAAATAGAACGAGCCGATCAATCACTCGGAACACGCAAGTGAAACAAGATGATCATAGTAACAAACCATGGAACAAACAGTTCAATAGAGACCATAGCCGATCCTATCAAAACAAAACAAGAAATAGCACTAACAATGAGATAGAGTATAAGAAAACCAACAAACCTATAATTAAATGTCAATATTGTGGATTGAAAGGCCACACAGCAGACGAATGTTACAAAATCGTGGGATATCCAAAAGAAACTGCAAATGCATCACTCCAAACAAGTGTAAATAATCAGACACGAGTAATGTCAGGAGAAAATATAAATGTGTATTGCGTGAAAGGTATGTCACTTTTAACACAAACTCACAAGTCAGCATCTTTGATCAATGACGAAGACAAAACTGGAAAAACGGTACAATGCATCACATCCAGTGGCACAGTCGAAACCTTTGAAACAGCTAATGTGTACATAGAAACCCCATACTATACAGGAATAGTGGAATGCTGTATACTTCCCAACCCCGTCGCTGATGTTATTGTTGGCAATATAAAAGGTCTTAAAGAAAATCCAACAGATGTGACAGAATGGTCATTAACTCAATAAACAGCTTGTCTAGCAGAAACAAGAAATATGACTAAGACAACAGAGAAGCCAATGACTATTTCTCTTGAACCACAACAATTTGACAGGAACACGTTCATTGAAGAACAGAAAAGGACCCGACTTTAACATCATACTTCAATATCGCAAACAAAGGGACGAAATCAAAAGTTGTATACATTATTGAAAAATATATTCTGTTCAGATTACATAGGAAAAGAAACAAAATAGCTAAACAACTGGTCACGCCGAGTATTTACAGAAACAAAATCCTTGGAATAGCGCACGATTCAATAACTTCTGGACATCTTGGGAGCTCTTCCACATTGAAGAGAATATCCGAGAATTTCACATGGCCTGGAATTACTAAAGACGTTCGAGAATATGTGAAATCGTGTGACACATGCCAAAGAAGAGTCGCAAAAGGCAGAATACCGAGATTGCCATTAGAGACAACCCCAGTTATTGAAAAAGTTTTTCAAAAAGTTGCATTTGACATAATAGGCCCTTTAACAAAATCAGATAGAAATCATACGCACATACTAACACTAAGATATGAAGTGAATAGAAAAGTGCCAGAAGACAATAGAGAATAAAAATTTTTTCGCGGCGGTGGTGGGGTTTGAACCTGCGACCTTATTGGTACGACAACTCCGCCTGGCAGGTGAGAGCGTGGCTCTACCGTGTGAGCTATCCACGAACACAAAAATATTTCGTTTCAAACTCAAAGTCATTACTAGATCCCTCTCTCACCCACTTCTTGAGACCGCCGATTCGTTCGTACACCACCATCGCGAATAATTTTGACCAGCAGTTAAGCTTAATAGCCAATATTCTCAACACAAACATATAACATAGAAACGATTGAGACATTGAGTATGCTCCGGTGTATGGGGTGAATTTTTAATTCAGAAAAGTGAGTGGAGCAGGCACTTATGTTGGTAACAACAAGATATGAAGTGAATAGAAAAGTGCCAGAAGACAATAGAGAATAAAAATTTTTTCGCGGCGGTGGTGGGGTTTGAACCTGCGACCTTATTGGTACGACAACTCCGCCTGGCAGATGAGAGCGTGGCTCTACCGTGTGAGCTATCCACGAACACAAAAATATTCGTTTCAAACTCAAAGTCATTACTAGATCCCTCTCTCACCCACTTCTTGAGACCGCCGATTCGTTCGTACACCACCATCGCGAATAATTTTGACCAGCAGTTAAGCTTAATAGCCAATATTCTCAACACAAACATATAACATAGAAACGATTGAGACATTGAGTATGCTCCGGTGTATGGGGTGAATTTTTAATTCAGAAAAGTGAGTGGAGCAGGCACTTATGTTGGTAACAACAAGATATGAAGTGAATAGAAAAGTGCCAGAAGACAATAGAGAATAAAAATTTTTTCGCGGCGGTGGTGGGGTTTGAACCTGCGACCTTATTGGTACGACAACTCCGCCTGGCAGGTGAGAGCGTGGCTCTACCGTGTGAGCTATCCACGAACACAAAAATATTCGTTTCAAACTCAAAGTCATTACTAGATCCCTCTCTCACCCACTTCTTGAGACCGCCGATTCGTTCGTACACCACCATCGCGAATAATTTTGACCAGCAGTTAAGCTTAATAGCCAATATTCTCAACACAAACATATAACATAGAAACGATTGAGACATTGAGTATGCTCCGGTGTATGGGGTGAATTTTTAATTCAGAAAAGTGAGTGGAGCAGGCACTTATGTTGGTAACAACAAGATATGAAGTGAATAGAAAAGTGCCAGAAGACAATAGAGAATAAAAATTTTTTCGCGGCGGTGGTGGGGTTTGAACCTGCGACCTTATTGGTAAAAAAAAATAATTTTAATTCTCTATTGTCTTCTGGCACTTTTCTATTCACTTCATATCTTGTTGTTACCAACATAAGTGCCTGCTCCACTCACTTTTCTGAATTAAAAATTCACCCCATACACCGGAGCATACTCAATGTCTCAATCGTTTCTATGTTATATGTTTGTGTTGAGAATATTGGCTATTAAGCTTAACTGCTGGTCAAAATTATTCGCGATGGTGGTGTACGAACGAATCGGCGGTCTCAAGAAGTGGGTGAGAGAGGGATCTAGTAATGACTTTGAGTTTGAAACGAATATTTTTGTGTTCGTGGATAGCTCACACGGTAGAGCCACGCTCTCACCTGCCAGGCGGAGTTGTCGTACCAATAAGGTCGCAGGTTCAAACCCCACCACCGCCGCGAAAAAAAATTTTTTATTCTCTATGTCTTCTGGCACTTTTCTATTCACTTCATATCTTGTTGTTACCAACATAAGTGCCTGCTCCACTCACTTTTCTGAATTAAAAACATACTAACACTAGTCGATTACGCAACCAGGTGGCCAGAAGCGATAGTACTGAAATCAACTACATCGGATCACACGTTATTTAATTTAATTGGAAAGCCGGTTCTCTTTTTTTTTTTTACTTTGCTATATAGACTATTATCCTATTTAAAGGATTGCGAGTAATTTCCATAGACATATTGTGGATCCACGGCCTTCTTGCTCTAAAAGACTACGTCAAAAAACTACACAGAATAGTGAGCAAATTCGATTGTCATTTTTACATCCTTTAAATCATTATATAATGCGGCACAGTGTCCCTAATGATGCTATGCGTTAAATAAAATACGTGCAACCTTTAACGATTATAGGTTAATTGTAGACTGACTTCTATGAGAACTAATCACAAATGTGGCGATCCGGATAATATAACAATGATAAAGATAAATATTGAGAGGGTGATAGGGAGTAATAGAGAGAGTTTGTCTAAATATGAAGTTTTCCATACATACAAACATATTATATATTTTGGGACCGTGATTGGTATTTAGGTCTCTTACATTGAGCAGAAAGTACTTTTCAATAGATTAGAGTCCTGTCCAAAGGATATTTTTTTATTACCATCATTGTTTTAATTTAGTAGCAAGGAGGACGTTAGTGAATATTAATCACTCAAAGTCCGGCTTCAATCAATTAACATCGCTTTTTTATTTGGTCAAATGAATTCTACTCATGTCAAAAATTAGTGTAACCTTAGACGTTTATGTTATGAATTAAGAGGGACTGCAATGAGAACTAATCACCAAAATGGTGGTCCTTAAACGAATATAATGAGAGAGTGAGTGAAAATGAAAAAAAAGGAGAGAGAGAGAAAGTGAGAAAGAGATAGAGATAGATGTATGGATAGATAGATAGACAGATAGATAGATTCATATATAGATAGATTGATAGATGGAGAGAAATATATAGATAGATAGAGAAATAGATGAAGAGAGAGAGAGAGATAGAGAGAGAGAGACAAGAATTGAGAGAGAGAGAGAGAGAGAGAGAGAGAGACAAGAAGAAACTTCCATTTCACACGTTATTGTATTTATTTGGAAAGCCGGGTCTCTTTTTCTTTTTTATCGGAAATTACTTTGCTATAAACTATCATATATTAGGATATTTTTTGTTGCCATCATTGTTTTAATTTTGTAGCAAGGAGGACGTTAGTAAATATTAATCACTCAAAGTCCAGCTTTAATCAATTAACATCGCTTTTTCATTTGGTCAAATGAATTCTACACATGTCAAAAATTAATGTAACCTTAAACGTTTTTGTTAAGAAGTAAGAAGGACTGCAATGAGAACTAATCACCGAAATGGTGGTCCTCAAACGAATATAATGAGAGAGTGAGTGAAAATGAGAAAAAAGAAGAGAAAGAGAGAGAGAGAGAGAGAGAGAGAGAGAAGAGAGAGAGAGAGAGAGAGAGAGAGAGAGAGAGAGAGAGTGAGAAAGAGATAGAGATAGACTTATAGATAGATAGATTGACAGATAGATAGATGTTGAGGCTATATTTATAAGTTCGATGGTGGTTTACATATAAAAGAAGAAAGACACTGCTTCTCTTTTGGAGGGAACACAACAAAGTGAAGCGATCATGGGTAGCCTCTTTTTATTATTCTTACAAACGAGGAGAGCATAAAGGGACTAACTCATTTATTTGAACGAATTATAAGGTCAATAGGTCAACACCCCCACCCGATGGCAATAATTCTAACATCTTATCTCTAAAAGAATAATAACAAAAATGAAATGAAATGGATTACATACAATGCAGTCATGTCTTTTGACTGTAGCTGCATATCGATACTAATAGCAAAAAGAATATCATTTGGATTCTTAGTACACACCAATATCAATAATTGATATATTATATTTTTTAAAAGTATAATGCTTTTGTATGCGCCAAGCACCAACAATAATGTGAGATAATGTAGAATTAATCAAAAATATTTCATTTTTCATTTCAAAAGGGTCATATTTCCTAATGAAGTAAATGAAAGAATTATAAAGTAGTGCATTAAGAAGTTCTTATCAAACTGTTGAAATCATTTATAAACATTGATTGATATAGTATTAATATCAACTTGAAATAAACAAGAAATATTATCAAAAATTCTTCAGATATCAATTACTTGTAAATTCAACCAAAAATTAAAGTATTGAATTTTTCTGAGATTTGGTGGATGGTTTGGTCATAATATCAGCCAACATTTCAGTAGTAGGACAGTATTGTAAAGCAATTTGTCCCTTTTTAAATTCTGAGCGAATAAATTGAAATCTGATATCAATATGTTTTGATATCTGTCTATTTACAGGGTTATTTGCTAGAGCAATTGCTCCTTGATTGTCTTCATAAATCAAAGTTGGACCTGGTTGAGAAATAATGTCAATATTACTGATCAATTGCTGAAGCTAGAGCAACATATTCTGCTTCACATGAAGACAGAGCTACACTTTGTTGTTTTCGAGATTTCCAAGATATCATAGGTCCATTTTGTGATAAACTAAAACAAGACGCAGAGGTACTTCTTCTGTCATCAGTATTAGAAGCCCAATCAGAATCACTATAACCAGTCAGGGATAGTCCATTAGAACTCTTTGTGTATACAAGCTCGCTATCAATAGTTCCCTTCAAGTACCTGAACACATGTTTCACTGCTGTCCAGTGATTTGTTAAGGGTTTGGATAAATATTGTGATAACTTAGTGACAATCCAACAAATGTCTGGTCTTGTACAAATCATAACATAGATTAGGCTACCTACAGCTTCTCTATACCTTCTTTGATCTACTAAATCATTATCAGTTGTACAGTCAAACTTAGGTTCACATGGGTTTTTCTTGGTTTACAGTTAATCATGTCAAATCTTTCAAGGATTTTCTGAATATACCTTTTCTGATTGATCTTTATAGAATGGCTTGTTTGCTCAAAATGAATACCCAGAAAATAACTCAGTTTTCCTAAGTCTTTCATTCTAAACCTGTCAGTTAGAACTTTCTTTGTCTTATTTAAAACATTTTCATTGCTAGCAGTGTCAGTTTCATTAGACATAGTATAAACACAATTATCAGATTGATTTTGGAAAAAATTGTTATCAATCAAAAATGTGTGCAACAAGTTGTTCCAATTTCTCCCTGATTGTTTTAGACCGTAAAGAGACTTGTTTAATTTGCATACAAGTTTCTTACAATCTTTACTTTCAATTTCAAAACCTTCTGGTTGATCTAAGTAAATGTCACAATCAATTGGGGCATTTAAGTAGGCCGTTTTAACATCCATCTGATGTAATATAAGGTCTTTTTGTGCTGCAAGTTGCCACATATCTTGCCTTATAGACATTGTTATCATCTTTATCAGTTTTGATAGTATAAGCCCATTTTCCTCCAACTGTCTTCCTGTTTTCAGGAAGTGGGACTAACTGCAATGTGTTATTGTCTTTAAGTGCTCCTGTTTCTTCTTTCATGGCTTTCTGCCATTTTTGAGCGTCTGGACTTGTTAAAGGCCCAGGATAAGAAATGGGTACTTTGGAAGAGGAAAGAGCATAACAATAGTGTATAGCATACTGCATGGTTTCACATTCATCATCAAACTCATTACCAGCCACATAATCATCCAAGTATTTTGGTTTAGTTCTTTGTCTAGTGCTTTTGGTATTGGAATTTGGTAATTCACATGTTTCATTGGTTTTGTCATTGTCCGAAACAATAGACACAGACTCGTGATTATCATTATTAGAATCAGACTCATTTTGATTTGGATCAACACTCTGTTTATGTCTGAGATAAACAGAATCTTGTTCCTCGTCAAAACTGTTGTCACCAATGTTTTGCTCATCATACAAATTTTTAGTTTCACCACTGTTTGTGAATTTCACATTTCTTACTCGTTTTACAATTTTAGTTTGAGGAAAATAAACTAGGTATGCAGGACTATGTTTGTCCTCTCTCAGCACGGTCTGACAGCTTTTTGGGATTTTGAACCATTGCAAAGCAAGTTTGGCCAAAAATGTGTATTTTCATTAGGTTTGGTTTTTTGTCAGTCATAGCTTCAAGAGGAGTCCCTGACAGTCTGGCATTATAACATCGATTTCTAATAAAGGAAGAACACATCAAAGCATATGACCACATCATTTTAGGCAATTTGGAGCTGATAAGTAAACACCTGCTCATTTCAAACAAAGTTCTCCACTGACGCTCAGCTGTCCCATTTTGGTGCGGGCTGTGAGGAGCACTTCTTTCATTCTTATTTTCTAAACACAATGTTTCGAATGCCTTGGACTCAAATTCGCCTCCTTGATCAGAAGGAATAGATTTTACACGCCCATAAGGTGCCATGTCACTTAAGAACGCTTTACATCCAGTAATTGCGTCGGCCTTGTTTTTCAATAAATAAACACAAGAAAGACCAGTAAAGTCATATACACAAACAAGAGCGTATCGAAAACTATCATATCCAATCGGGTCTATGGGTCCCGCAAGGTCAAGGTGAACCAAAGCTAAAGGCTCATTTGCTTTTTGTCTACGATTTTTGTTCATTTGATTTGTCATTTTTCCAAGAATACAGGTCTCACACTCGAATTCCTTGTAAGCATTGGTATCTGAAATTTTCATACCGTCAACGACATTCTGTAGCGAAAGTAAATCTCGAACGTTGCAGTGACCTAGGGTGTTGTGCCAATCCCTAAGGGTAAGTATGGACGATTGAGTATTTTTGTCACTGGAGGTTATTGATTTTAGGAAGTAAAGATTCCCGACTTGTGTTATTGGGAACTCAGTCCCTTTTATGGAGATAGTTGAGGAGCTTTTCCTGAAAATAACCTCAGCGTTGTGTTGCGTTGCTGCTTTCCCTGAGAAGATGTCCTGTTTGAATGATGGAATGTAGAGGGCATTTCGTAGTGCGACTTTATGCGTTGTTCCGTTTGCATCTGTGATAAGAATGCTGGCATCACCTATATTTTCTACGAGGTTGTCAGCTCGACTACCATCAGCAAATTCGATAGTATGCTTTTGCGTAGAGTTGAATTTTTCTGAGAATTGGAAAAATTTTGATTTGTCGGTGATAATATCTGATGATGCCCCGCTATCCACTAAGAGAGAATGTATTTGTGCATCAGCACCTTCACAATTCACATATTCAGATATTCTGAATGAAAATGAATGTCCATACACTGTGTCATTTTGGGCGTCCCGGTCCCTCATCGATTTTGCATGGCTTCGACAAAATTCGGTATCATGTGATGGAGATTTACAATACCTGCACCAACGTTGTTGATGTGAAGATTTTGATTTACTTTTACGACAGAATTTTGTATCATGTGTGGGACTACGACATACGCTACACCAACGTGGATGGGATTAATCTTTCTTTTCTTTCTTTGAATTTGTAGGTGTTCTACTTTGAAGTTTTTCAAAAGCCAAAATTGAGTTTGATTTGGAATTTTCACTAATGTTCTCAGTGTCTTCAAAGTTTCTTAAAGCTGTCTTAAATTCAGAGAAAGTAAGAGGATCATCTTTCTGAGTAATTACTGTTACGAAAGGTTTGTAGGTTCCTGGTAGGCCTTTCTATGCCATGGCCACCAGTAATCCATCACTTATCTTTTCTCCGGCTTCTCGGAGTGATGTTGCTGTTGTTTCAGCCCTTAAGATATAATCCGTCACGGTTTCATCAGTTTGTTTTACCAGTGAAGTCAGTTTTGTGTAAAGGGTGATTATACGAGGTTTACCTTTTGGTCTATAATGGTTTCTTAGAATTTGAATTGATTTCCGGCCATCATCTTGTGCGTCTCGTATAATCAATGATAGACTACAATCGTCTAAACATTGCACTAGTTCAGCGAAAATTTCTGCGTTTTTGTTAAAATTTATAGTCACATCATCTTTGGCGGTAATGGTTTCGTGTAATTTTTGTAGTCTCAGGTAACCCATAAACTTTACCTCCCAAAGGTCGAATTTCCTTTCATCACCGTCGAAATACAGTCGGCACTTGGGCCCATAACCTGTTGAGGCCATGTTTATAAGTTCGATGGTGGTTTACATATAAAAGAAGAAATACACTGCTTCTCTTTTGGAGGAAGCACAACAAACTGAAGCGATCATTGCTAGCCTCATTTTATTATTCTAACAAACGAGGAGAGCATAAGGGAATTAACTCATTAATTTGAATGAATTATAAGGTCAATAGGTCAACAATAGATTGATATATAGATAGATTGATAAATTGAGAAAGATAGATAGATAGAGATAGATGAAGAGAGAGGGAAAGAGAGACAAGACATGAGAGAGAGAGAGAGAGAAATAAAGAGAGAAAGAGAGAGAGAGAGAGAGCAGAGAGAGAGAGAGAGAGAGAAACAGAGAGAGAGACTTCCCCTTTCACACGTAATTTTATTTAATTGGAAAGCCGGTTCTCTTTTTCTTTTAGCGGAAATTACTTTGCTATAGACTATCATCCTATTTAAAGGATAGCGAGTAATTTCCATAGACATATTGTGGATTCATGACCTTCTTGCTCTAAAAGACTACGTCAAAAAACTACACAGTATATGAATAGTGAGCAAATTCAATTGTCATTTTTAGAACCTTTAAATCATCATAATATACTGCAGCAGTGTCCCTAATGATGCTGTGCGTTAAATAAAATAAGTGCCACCTTTAATGATTATAGGTTAATTGTAGACTTACTTCTGTTAGAACTAATCACCTAATTGGCGATCTGGATAATATAACAATGAGAAAGACATATAAAGAGAGGGTGATAGAGATGAATAGAGAGAGTGTGTCTAAATATTAAATTTTCCCTACATACAAACTTATTATATATTTTGGCACCGTGATTGGTATTTAGGTTTCTTACATTGAGCAGAACGTACTTTTCAATAATCTCTTCAATGATTATTTAAAGGGTGTAAAAATGACAATCGAATTTGCTCACTATTCTTATACTGTGTAGGAGTCCTGTCCAAAGGATATTTTTTGTTACCATGATTGTTTTAATTTTGTAGCAGGGAGGACGTTAGTGAATATGAATCACTCAAATTCCGGCTATAATCAATTACCATCGCTTTTTCATTTGGTCAAATCAATTCTACTCATGTCAAAAATTAGTGTAACCTTAGACGTTTATGTTAAGAATTAAGATTTTATTTAACGCATACCATCAATAGGGACACTGCCGCAGTTTATAATTATTAAAAGGGTGTAAAAATGACAATTGAATTTGCTCACTATTCTTATACTGTTTAGATTTTGACGTAGTCTTTAGAGAAAAAAGGCCATGGATCCACAATATGCCTATGGAAATTACTCGCTATCCTTTAATTAGGATGATTGTCTATAGCAAAGTAATTTCAGCTAAAAAAAGAGACCCGGCTTTCCAATTAAATTAAATAACGTGTGAAAGGGAAGTCTCTCTTTGTCTCTCTCTCTCTCTCTCACGTCTTGTCGCTCTCTCCCTCTCTCTTCATCTATTTCTCTATCTATCTTTCTCCATCTATTAATATATCTATATATCAATCTATCTATCTGTCAATCAATCTATCTTTATATCTATCTCTATCTCTTTTTCAATCTCTCTCTTCATTTTTTCTCATTTTCACTCCCTCTCTCATTATATTTGTTTAAGGACCACCATTTCGTTGATTAGTTCTCATTGCAGTCCCTCTTATTTCTTGACATAAACGTCTAAGGTTACACTTATTTTTGACATGAGTAGAATTGATTTGACCAAATGAAAAAGCGATGTTAATTGATTGTAGCTGGACTTTGAGTGATTAATATTCAATAACGTCCTCATTGCTACAAAATTAAAACAATGCTGGTAACAAAAATCATCCTTTGGACAGGACTCTCATCTATTAAAAAGTACTTTCTGCTCAATGTAAGAGACCTAAATACCAATCACGGTGCCAAAAAAAGATAATAAGTTTGTATGTAGGGAAAATTTACTATTTAGACACACTCTCTCTATTCCTCTCTATCACCCTCTCAATATATATCTTTCTCATTGTTATTTTATCCGGATCGCCACTAAGGTGATTCGTTCTCATAGAAGTAAGTCTACAATTAACCTATAATCCTTAAAGCTTCCACGTATTTTATTTAACGCATAGCATCATTAGGGACACTGCCATAGATTATAATCATTTAAAAGTTTTAAAAATGACATTCGAATTTGCTCACTATTCTTATACTGTGTAGTTTTTTGACGTAGTCTTTTAGAGCAAGAAGGCCATGGATCCACAATATGTCTATGGAAATTACTCGCTGTCCTTTAAATAGGATGCTTGTCTATAGAAAAGTAATTTCAGCTAAAAAAGAGACCAGGCTTTACAATTAAATTAAATAACGTATGAAAGGGAAGTCTATCTTTCTCTCTCTCTCTCTCTCTCTCTCTCTCTTTCTCTCACGTGTTGTCGCTCTCTCCCTCTCTCTTCATCTATTTCTCTATCTATCGTTTTCCATCTATTAATATATCTATATATCAATCGATCTATCGGGAGCAAGTAGCAAACGTTCACGTCGTGCTCCTGTAATCCTTCTCTGAAGGAGACTGATTGCTACACTACGCGACCAGAGAGAATAAATTGGGCGGTAAAAGGATAGCCCCTCGGCCCAGACAATGGAAAACTTCAATGTTGTAAGTTTCAACACAGAAGGAATCTCCCATACCAAATGCAAGATACTGACAGAGCTAAAAGCAGATATAATTTTCTTACAGGAAACCCACAAAGACTCAAAACCACCTTTCATACCTGGCATGCAACTAGTAATACACCACGAACACCCAAAATATGGAAGTGCCATGTACACTCGAGAAAAATCTACCATACTGAAAAGCGATGACCACTCAGAAAATGACATTGAGATTCTCAGAGTAGAAACAACACTGATTACCATCATATCTGTGTACAAACCTCCATTAACCCCATTCAAGTGGCCCCAAATGAATCTATCTGATAGAAAACCAACCCTGATCATTGGAGATTTTAACAGCCATAACACTATATGGGGATATGAGCAAAATAACCTTGACGGAGATGCTGTTGAGGAATGGGCGGCCGGCAATGACCTCACAATCCTCCATAACCCCAATGACAAGAAAACCTTTATGAGTGCCCGGTGGAAGAAAGGTTACAATCCGGACCTGGCATTCATATCCTCTCAACACTTCTCAAACTTTGAAAGGACTGTAGGTGAGCCTATACCGAAATCTCAACACAGGCCTATTACCATCAGCATCAAACCAGCTGTTAAAGCCATCGAATCAAATGCGATACCACGATTCAATTTTAGAAAAGCAAATTGGGAAAACTTTACTAAAGATTTAGACAATGAGATCACCAATATAAAAAGTGACCCACAGAGATACGACGACTTTAGAACACTCATATGGAAAGTTGCAAAGAAAAACATCCCCAGAGGATGCCGAAAAAGTTATATTCCATGTCTCCAAGATGAAAGCAAGAAACTATATGTAAGATACATTGAATCATACAAGGTGGATCCTTTCAGTGAAGAAACCCTAGAACTGGGTGAGGAACTCACATCAATGATAGCCGATGAAAGATCAGAAAGATGGAAGGAATTAATAACCTCCACCAATATGACCCTAAACAGCAAAAAGGCCTGGACTACAATTTCAAAACTGAATAATGACAAAAATACCCAGACAAGAGTGGCTGCAGTAACACCTGACCAAGTAGCACATCAGCTTCTACTAAATGGGAAACCAGCCAAGAAAGCACGAGGCCAACTAAAAGCCCTGAAACGTGAAATGGACAAAGCCCTCAAGGATAGTGAAGATCATCTTGACTCTTTTACCCCGGAGGAGCTACTAGAGGCCTTGTCCCATCTGAAGGCAGGAAAAGCATCTGGACTGGATGGAATCACAACTGAGATGATTCAACACTTTGGCCCGAGAACCCTATCCTGGCTATTGAACCTCTTCAATGTATGCGCAATGACAAACAGGCTGCCAAGTGCATGGAGGAAAGCAAGAGTAGTCGCCCTACTGAAACCGGGGAAAGATCCAAAATCCAAGAAAAGCTATCGCCCGATCTCCCTCCTGTGCATCACATACAAGCTATTTGAGCGAATGGTTATGCCCCGCATGTCACCCAGTCTAGACGAACAACTGTCTCCAGACCAGGCTGGATTCCGACCAGGACGGTCAACATGTGGTCAACTTCTTCACCCTACACAATTCATAGAAGATGGGTTTGAGACAAAACAGGTCACTGGCACAGTCTTCGTCGACCTCACTGCAGCCTATGACACAGTGAATCACAAGATCCTACTCCTCAAAGTGGCTAAAATGATAAAGAATAAGAAAATTGTAAATATCATCCAGTCACTTCTCGAAAACAGGCGCTTCTTTGTTGAAATGGATGGCCGGAAGAGCAGGTGGCGCACCCAGAAGAATGGTCTTCCCCAAGGATCAGTGCTGGCTCCAACACTTTTCAACATATATACAAATGATCAGCCTGAGTTCCCAAATATCCACCGATTCATATATGCTGATGACCTATGCCTCGCAACACAGGATGTTTCCTTCCAACCAATCGAGATCAGACTGACAAATGCCCTAGACACACTTACAAAATACTACACTAAAAACTCGCTGAACGCCAACCCAGGGAAAACACAAGTGTGTGCATTTCACCTCAACAACCACCAAGCCCACAAAAAACTTAACATCAAGTGGAATGGCCAGACATTAGAGTACAACTACCACCCAGTGTACCTCGGAGTGACGCTTGATCGGACTCTGTCCTTCAGAGAACACGTGAGGAAGACCAAGGCAAAAGTGTCCACGCGTAATGCCCTCCTTGGAAAGCTGGCAAACATGAACTGGGAAACTGACCCTAAAACTCTAAGGACCACAGCATTGGCCCTCAGCTACTCAACTGCGGAGTACTGCTCAGCTGTATGGGCCCGATCATGCCATGCCTCCAAGCTAGACCCCGAGCTCAACAACGCCTGCCGGATCGTAACAGGCCAGCTGAGAGCAACACCATTACCACTGGTCTACCGTGCAGCAGGAATAGCCCCACCACACATCCGGAGGGAAACTCATGCTCAAATACAAAAATACAAACAGGAAATGGACCAGAGACACCCCCTTCATGACCACAATTGCCCCAAAAGCAGGCTCAAATCAAGGAAAAGCTTCCTCATAATAGAGAGCCTTCACCCAGACCACTCAGCCTTCTTCCGCCTGGACAAATGGGTAGAATGGGACAAGACAGCAAACAATGCCCTCCAGCCCCCAACAGAAAAGCTCCCAGCAGGCACAGACCTCAAGAGAAAAGACTGGGTGGCGTTGAACAGAGCTAGAGCAAAGGTGGGAAACACCGCCACCAACCTCTTTAAATGGAAAATCTCACCGGGCACTGAATGCCCATGCGGTCACCCCAGACAGACCATGGACCACATCCTGTCCGAATGCTCCCTGGGACCTCACTGCACCAATGCTGACCTGAGGGAATGCAACCAGACTGCCCGGGACTGGCTGACTCACTGGCGCGACAAGATATGATGATGAATCGATCTATCTGTCAATCTATCTATCTATATATCTATCTCTATCTCTTTTTCAATCTCTCTCTTCTTTATTCTCATTTTCATTCTCTCTCTCTCATTATATTTGTTTAAGGACCACCATTTCGTTGATTAGTTCTCATTGCATTCCCTCCTTATTTTTAACATAAACGTCTAAGGTTACACTTATTTTTGACATGAGTAGAATTCATTTGACCAAATGAAAAAGCGATGTTAATTGATTGTAGCCGGACTTTGAGTGATTAATATTCACTAAGGTCCTCCTTGCTACAAAATTAAAACAATGATGGTAACAAAAGATATCCTTTGGACAGGACTCTCGTGTATTGAAAAGTAGTTTTTGCTCAATGTAAGAGACTTAAATACCAATCACGGTGCCAAAATATATAATAAGTTTGTATGTAGGGAAAATGTACTATTTAGAAACACTCTCTCCATTCGTCTCTATCACCCTCTCAATATATATCTTTCTCATTGTTATATTATCTGGATCGCCACTTAGGTGATTAGTTCTCATAGAAGTCAGTCTACAATTAACCTATAATCCTTAAAGCTTCAACGTATTTTTTAACGCATAGCATCATTAGGGACACTGCCGTAGTTTATAATTATTTAAAGGCTGTAAAAATGATAATCGAAATTGCTCACGATTCTTATACTGTGTAGTTTTTTGACGTAGTCTTTTAGAGCAAGAAGGCCATGGATCCACAATATGTCTATTGAAATTACTTGCTATACTTTAAATTGGATGATTGTCTATAGCAAAGTAATTTCAGCTAAAAAAAAGAGACCCGGATTTCCAATTAAATTAAATAACGTGTGAAAGGGAAGTCTCTCTTTATCTCTCTCTCTCTCTCTCTCTCTCTCTCTCTCTCTCTCTCTCTCAGGTCTTGTCGTCTCTCCCTCTCTTTTCATCTATTTCTCTATCTATCTTTCTCCATCAATTAATATATCTATATATCAATCTATCTATCTGTCAATCTATCTATCTATATATCTATCTCTATCTCTTTTTCAATATCTCTCTTCTTTTTTTCTCATTTTCACTCAATCTCTCTTTATATTTGTTTAAGGACCACCATTTCGTTGATTAGTTCTCATTGCAGTCCCTCTTAATTCTTAACAAAAACGTCTAAGGTTACACTTTTTTTTGACAAGAGTAGAATTCATTTCACCAAATGAAAAAGCAATGTGAATTGATTGTAGCTGGACTTTGAGTGATTAATATTCACTAACCTCCTCCTTGCTACAAAAAAAAAACAAAAACAAAAACAAAACAATGATGGTAACAAAAAATATCCGCTGGACCGGACTCTAATCTATTGAAAAGTACTTTCGGCTCAATGTAAGAGACCTAAATACCAATCACGGTGCCAAAATATATAATAAGTTTGTATGTAGGGAAAATTTACTTAGGGTTGGGCAAATATGCACTTTTTCTCAGTTTTTCAAAATTTTCCTGTGTTTTCTATGGCCAAATTTAGTGTAGATTATGAATCTGGTGAGTTTTTTTGAAAAAAAAATTTTTTTAGGTTGGTTCAGAGCATTTTTTCAAAATGGCCGCCATTTTCAAGGCCGAAAGTAGAAAAAGGTCTATAACAGAAAAAGTATTAGGGTTAGTAACTTGATTTTTGTGGCAAACTATATGTTTTTGGGGTCAAGAAAACCAAATATCACATTATTTTTATAAATTGCACGCTACAATATTGGTTTAGAGCCATTCCACTGGCTGAAAGAGAAAAAAAATGACTATATTTTTTTTTTAAAAACTTGAATTCTCCAAGAACTGCATGAAGTCAGAAAGTTTGAGACACATAACTTATGTAATTAAAACATACATCCAATATAAATTCACTCTAACAAAAAAATAACAATTGAACAGAAGGAAAACAAGCTTTAGTTTTATTTAATTGAAACTGTTTCTTGGGGATTTAACATTTACAACCAACTAATGCATTAAACGTTCATCAGATTATTTTTTAGAGAACAGAATTCAGCAATGACTCAACATCTTCATTTACTTCATTTACTGGTGCAATTGCATTTCTTATGGATGTACACAGTTCATTTTTTGTGAATTTTTGCATTATGTACTTTCCATTTTGTTTTACACGCCTCATCTGGCGAATATGTGGACTAGTAGTGAGCCGCAAATATCCAATCTCCAAGATCAGTTGGGTGTTATTCAATTGCTCAAGAAGTTCAATGCAGCCAGGGGTGATTGGTCCACCATGTTTTTTGCACTGCTCAAGAGTATTCAAAGTTTTCCTAGTTTTTTCTAACTTCAATTTTTCTTTCTTAATGAGGGAATTTTTTTGGTTGCCTTTATTGTTTCTACAAAGTCTTTTTCAAGTTTTCGAACTTCAGAAGTCTGTTTAGAACATCTGGCCCAATAACACTCTTGTCTTTTTCCATGTTCAGGCAAATCTTTGAATGAGGAGTCTATTAGAAGTCCATTTGTCACAACAATGTTCTTCTTTGAATGAGTTTGTACTGACGTGCTTCCTCCTGCGACTTTCACCCTGTGGTCAAATTTGGAAAATTCTGACTCGCATCCTAAATTTGTCAGTGGTGCACTTCCCAACTTGATGGTATCAACATTGCTGTTCTCCTCGTTTCTAAAATAAGGAACCATATTGATTTGTCTCTCCACAGATTCAATCACTTCTCCTAAACATGCAGCTTCTAACTTCTCTATACCATTTGGGCTTGTTTCTTCAATTGTACACTGTATATCTTTTAAGAGAAAGAGTTTCTGATCAAAGAAGGTCTTTGCAGATGACCAACTTCTCTCTACATTCTTTTGACCCTTTTTGTCAATGCCTAGAAACTCCATTAAGGGAAATATAATAAGCTCTCCAACTTTCACATATATTCTGGCACATGCAGTGAACCATTCGTTTTGTATAAATGTGGCCACGGCTAGAACAAGCTTGTTGCTGTTAACATCTACGACAGCCTCAAAAAAGTCTTTAATGTAGTCATGGTGGCTGATAAAAATCTTTGCAAGTTCAGCAATACGACCAAACTGTTACTAACAAAGCCTTTGAATGTGTTAGAAAGTTCAATCTTATTAGATTCTAGCCATAACTTGTATTCATAGTACAGTGAGACAGTATGTGAGGCGTGACTTGGAGAGAGCAATTTTGGAATGGCAATTAACCCAAGCGTGTGTATGGAAGAACCAGGTGATTTGAAAATCTCCTCACCAGCAGAGAGTTGCAGGATTTTTTGGATGCCTACCATTTGCTCTGTGTTTTTGAAAACCTTATCTATTGCATTGTCTATACACAAAATTATATGAGCACAGCATTTCAGTCTTTTCTCATCATCCACACCTAAGTTTTCCAAAAGAACATCCAAATCAGAACCTCTGTCTGACATCCAAAAATCTATATGGCTCTTTAAGTCCTCCACAGAACAATCAGCTAAAATGGAAAGACACTTTAACTTATGATTATAGGCAGCCGCTCCATCATCCCCAGTATGACTAAGATTTTCAATATACCCAGTTGTGAGAGTTTTTTTGGGTTGACAATTACCTTTCATGGTTATATGGTCTGTTTTAATGTCATATGTTTTATGACCAGCTGCCTTTGTTGTGTCATCAAGTCCCACAGTAACAACAGATTCTTCATCGTTCAAAAGTTGTTGAGCTACATACTTGAGACTCATATAGGATGCATCTTCTAGGTATCTCATTATTGTTCTTCGACTTGGTAGAGTGAAAGCAAGATCTTTCTTACACTTTCGCTTCTTTTTCTCATTCTGATCCCTCTCACCCCCCTCCTGCTGCTCCTCCTCTTCACTTGATGAGTAAGTTTCATCATCTTTATCATTTTCGGTACATTCATCTTCATGCTTATTTTCTGGCATTTCCCAATCCTGATGAAATACAATGTTAGCAACATTCACCATTATTTTGCAAACTTCCATTGTTGAACATGAGCTCTCACTTTGACACTGAACAAGACATCGTATCACACTTTCATTTAATGCTTTAGAGGTGTTTCTTATTTTAACCTTCGGAAATGTTATGGGAAAATCTTGGGAATTTTTTTCTCTATTCATACTCATATGTTCAAAGGTATGTTTTGATGAGGATGCGTTTACTTTTGTTGGGTCTGTAAAGAGTCTTCTCTTTGAATGAAGATTAAGGTTCCCAGAGTCAATACTCTCACCTATCACTGAATTTAGTAACTCATTTCTATTTATTTCTTTCTGTTCATTCTCATCTTCACACTGTTTGAAGCGTTTCTTTTGAACTGAGTCCTCTCTGGACTGCTTTCTCTTTTTCATTCTCTCCCAGTCTTTGGGTACAGTGTTGGTACACATTAACTTTTAACTCCCAAAACAGTTATCTTGGTGAAAATCAATATCTTCTTGTGTCATCTTTACTCCAAAGTCTTCTTCCATTTGCTTTTGGAAAGATGCATCATTACATCGTATGTCATATGCATTTTTTGTTAGTGAATCTCTGAAGTTTTCAGCATTTTCACACCATTTCTCAGTCTTGATCTTCTTTGAATTTTCATATTTTCTTAAGGCGTTAAATTTTTCATAATCTTTCTGGATTCTTTGTGCAACTGCAGGCTCTTTCATAGGGTAGACATTCTTTGTAATCCAGTCTCTTCTTAACTCATTTGCTACCATTTTACTGGCATCAGCACGGCTGTATGATTTGATACCTTTGGTAGTTTTGCATAATGCCAACATTCGACCAATAACAATATGGCCAGCGGGTAAGCTTGCAGTTGGTGTGAACTCATAAAGTTCTTTAAATGTTTTTCCAAACAAATCCTTTTTTGCTTCATTTCTTGTAGTTACGGCACTCATCTTGATGGCTGATTTTCATTCATCTGAAAGTCAACAAGACATTGTTTACACATTTTGAAATGTAATTTTGAGTAATTAGAGTTGCTTCCCTTGAGTGATTTAAAAAATGGACTGAGTAATATAAATGGAACAAATGTTATTCTGTAACAAATTTGAAGTAGACAATCAAGATGACGATGGGTGACCTTGACTTGACCTTTGACCCTATTCTTTTCCCCTTTTTTCTTAGAAAAGACAGAAATTGCTCATTTTAAAGACCCAAATCACTCATTTTCTATTTTATGTCACCAGAATCGTATTCTCCTTTCAAAAACAGGTTAAGACATGTGTCACACTTGTACATTTGGTTAAGGGGAAAAAAATTTATTTAAGAAATTGTTAAAAACGGCGGCCATCTTGGAAATTATGATGAGTCAATAAAAACTGAAATTTTGAACCGATTTTAATTTTGTTTTTTGGTTTCTGTGTTTGGCTTCACCTGTTCTTTACATTTAGCATAAAAAGCGTCTTTTAAAGGCATTATCTAAAAAAAATCAAAATTGGCCTAAAAAATCGGCCATTTTGCAAAAAAATGCTCTGAACCAACCTAAAGAATCATTTTTTTCAAAAAATTTTTCCAGATTCCTATTCTACACACTATTTGGCATTAGAAATCACTGGAATTGAAATTTCGACCCAGATTTGCCCAACCCTAATTTACTATTTAGACACAATCTCTCTATTCCTCTCTATCACCCTCTCAATATATATCTTTCTCATTGTTATATTATCCGGATCGCCACTTAGCTGATTAGTTCTCATAGAAGTCAGTCAACAATTAACCTATAATCCTTAAAGCTTTCACGTATTTTAATTATCGCATAGCATCATTAGGGACCCTGCCGAAGTTTATAATTATTTAAAGGGTATAAAAGTGACAATCGAATTTGCTCACTATTCTTATACTGTGTTGTTTTTTGACGTAGTCTTTTAGAGCAAGAAGGCCATGGATCCACAATATGTCTATGGAAATTTCTGGCTATCCTTTAAATTGGATGATTGTCTGTAGCAAAGTAATTTCAGCTAAAAAAAGAGACCCGGATTTCCAATTAAATTAAATACCGTGTGAAAAGGAAGTCTCTCTTTGTCTCTCTATCTCTCTCTCTCTCTCACTCGATCTCTCACGTCTTGTCGCTCTCTCCCTCTTATTTCATCTATATCTCTATCTATCTTTCTCAATCTATTAATAGATCTATATATCAATCTATCGATCTGTCAATCTATCTATCTATATATCTATCTCTATCTCTTTTAAATATCTCTCTTCTTTTTTTCTCATTTTCACTCACTCTCTCTTTACATTTGTTTAAGGACCACCATTTCGTTGATTAGTTCTCATTGCAGTCCCTCTTAATTCTTAACATAAACCTCTAAGGTTACACTTATTTTTGACAAGAGTAGAATTCGTTTGACCAAAGGAAAAAGCGATGTTAATTGATTGTAGCCGGACTTTGAGTGATTAATATTCACTAACCTCCTCCTTGCTACAAAATTAAAACAATGATGGAACAAAAAATATCCTTTTGACATGACTATTATCTATTGAAAAGTAATTTCTGCTCAATGTAAGAGACTTAAATACCAACCACGGTGCCAAAATATATAAGTTTGTATGTAGGGAAAATTTACTATTTAGACACACTCTCTCTATTCATCTCTATTACCCTCTCAATATATATCTTTCTCATGGTTATATTATCCGGATCGCCACTTAGGTGATTAGTTCTCATAGAAGTCAGTCTACAATGAACCTATAATCCTTAAATCTTCCACTTATTTTATTTAACGCATAGCATCACTAGGGACTCTGCCGTAGTTTATAATTATTTAAAGGCTGTAAAAATGATAATCGAATTTGCTCACTATTCTTATACTGTGTAGTTTTTTTGACGTAGTCTTTTAAAGCAAGAAGGCCATGGATCCACAATATGTCTATGGAAATTACTTGCTATCCTTTAAATAGGATTATTGTCTGTAGCAAAGTAATTTCAGCTAAAAAAAGAGACCCGGATTTCCAATTAAATTAAATAACGTGTGAAAGGGAAGTCTCTCTTTGTCTCCCTCTCTCTCTCTCTCTCTCTCTCTCTCCCCCTCTCTCTCTCTCTCACGCAGTGATGCCAAAACTCCGGTTTCACCGGAAAAAACTCCGGTCTGGAGCAAAAAATTCCGGGCTCCGGGCAACTTCCGTCAAATTCCGGTGAGGTCAATTTGTTCCAAGGATACCCTCCCCCCCCTCCCCTTTCCAACTACCACATCATCATCATTACCACTAGTATTACAACCATCGTCACCACTACTACTACTGCAACCACCACCACATCATCATCACTACCACTACTACTAGATATGAAGTGAGTAGAAAAGTGCCAGAAGACAATAGAGAATAAAATTTTTTTTTTTCGCGGCGGTGGTGGGGTTTGAACCTGCGACCTTATTGGTACGACAACTCCGCCTGGCAGGTGAGAGCGTGGCTCTACCGTGTGAGCTATCCACGAACACAAAAATATTCGTTTCAAACCCAAAGTCATTTCTAGATCCCTCTCTCACCCACTTCTTGAGATCGCCGATTCGTTCGCCACCATCGCGAAGTAATTTTGACCAGCAGTTAAGCTTAATAGCCAATATTCTCATCACAAACATATAACATAGAAACGATTGAGACATTGAGTATGCTCCGGTGTATGGGGTGAATTTTTAATTCAGAAAAGTGAGTGGAGCAGGCACTTATGTTGGTAACAACAAGATATGAAGTGAGTAGAAAAGTGCCAGAAGACAATAGAGAATAAAATTTTTTTTTACTACTACTACTACTACAACCACCACCACCACCACCACATCATCATCATTACCACAGCTATTACTTCAACCACCACCAACACATCATCATCATCACTAACAGTACCACCATCAACATTACAACCACCACGACCACATCATCATCACAACCACTACTACTACTACACCACCACCTCCACATCATCATCACAACCACTACTACTACTACACCACCACCTCCACATCATCATCACTACCACTACTACTACAACCACCAGCATCACATCATCACTACCACTATTACTACAACCACCAGTATCACATCATCACTACCACTACTACCACATCATCATCATCACTACTACTACAACGACCACCACCACATCATCATTACCACTACTACTACAACCACCACCACCACATCACTACCACTACTACTACAACCACCACCACCACCACATCATCATTACCACTACTACTACAACCACCACCACCACATCATCACTACCACTACTACTACAACCACCACAACCACATCATCATTACCGCTACTACTACAACCACCACCACCACATCATCACTACCACTACTACTACAACCACCACCACCACATCATCACTACCACTAATACTACTACAACCACCACCACCACATCATCATCACTACCACTAATACTACTACAACCACCACCACATCATCATTACCACTACTACTACAACCACCACCACCACATCATCACTACCACTACTACTACAACCACCACAACCACATCATCATTACCGCTACTACTACAACCACCACCACCACATCATCACTACCACTACTACTACAACCACCACCACCACATCATCACTACCACTAATACTACTACAACCACCACCACCACATCATCATCATCACTACCACTAATACTACTACAACCACCACCACATCATCATCATCACTACCACTACTACTACAAGTACAACCACCACGTCATCTTCATCACTACCACCACTACTACTACCACAACCACCACCACCACATCATCATCATCACTACCACTGCTACTACAACCACCACATCATCATCACCACTGCTACTACTACTACTGCTACTACTACTACCACTACTACTGCTACTACTACTGCTACTACTACTACTACTACTACTACTACTACTACTACTACTACTACTACTACTACTACTACTACTACTACTACTACTACTACTTCTACTACTACTACTACCACATCATCATTACCGACATCATCACTACCACTAATACTACTACAACCACCAACACCACATCATCAATCACTACCACTAATACTACTACAACCACCACCACATCATCACTACCACTACTACTACAATTACCACCCACGTCATCTTCATCACTACCACCACCACTACTACTACCACAACCACCACCACCACATCATCATCATCACTACCACTGCTACTACAACCACCACATCATCATCATCATCACCACTACTACTACTACTACTACTACTACTACTACTACTACTACTACTACTACTACTACTACTACTACTACTATACTACTACTACTACTACTACTACTACTACTACTACTACTATAACAACAACCACTACTGCATCAGCATCATCATCATCATCATCATCACTACCACTACAACTACAACCACTAGCACCACATTATCATCACGACCAGTACTACTACAACCACCACCACCACATTATCATCACTACCACGACTACTACTACAACCACCACTACCACATCATCATCACTACCATTTGTACTACAACCACCATCACCACCACATCAACATCACTACCACCACTACTACAACCACCACCACATCATTATCATCACGACCACAACTACTACAACCACTATACCACCACCACCATATCATCATCACTACCACTACATCTACAACATCAACCACTATCACATCTTCATCATCTCTACCACTATTACTACAACCACCAACACCACATCATCCTCACTACCATCAGTACTACAATCTCTACCATTAGGTTTTGACGCTTTACTTCATTTGAAATAAGGAAACTTTGTGGGATTGTAATTTGCAATGTGTTTATGTATCATAATGTAATTCTAATCAGTTATCTATTTAGATCTATACAATATGTAAACACAATGCCAAATACCATTCGAATTCCTTTTTTTTTTTTGTGCGCGGAAATTCCTCTTTCGGCATTGAAATTCCTACGAGTGGTGGCTGAAACTCCTGTGAGCCAAATTTAAAGTTGGCGTCTCTGCTCACGACTTGTCGCTCTCTCCCTCTCTCTTCATCTTTTTCTCTATCTATCTTTCTCCATCTATGAATATATATATATATATAAATCTATCTATCTGTCAATTTATCTATCTTTATATCTATCTCTATCTCTTTTTCAATCTCTCTCTTCTTTTTTCTCATTTTCACTCCCTCTCTCATTATATTTGTTTAAGGACCACCATTTCGTTGATTAGTTCTCAATGCAGTCCCTCTTTTTTCTTAACATAAACGTCTAAGATTATATTTATATTTGACATGAGTAGAATTCATTTGACCAAATGAAAAAGCGATGTTAATTGATTGTAGCCGGACTTTGAGTTTTTAATATTGACTAACGTCCTCCTTGCTACAAAATTAAAATAATGATGGTAACAAAAAATATCCTTTGGACAGGACTCTAATCTATTGAAAAGTACTTTCTGCTCAATGTAAGAGACCTAAATACCAACCACGGTGCCAAAATATATAATAAGTTTGTATGGAGGGAAAATTTATTTAGACACACTCTCTCTATTCATCTCTATACCTCTCATATATATCTTTCTCATTGTTATATTATCCGGATCGCCACTTAGGTTATTAGTTCTCATAAAGTCAGTCTACAATTAACCTATAATCCTTAAAGCATCCACGTATTTTATTTAACGCATAGCATCAATAGGGACACTGCCGCAGTTTATAATTATTTAAAGGGTGTAAAAATGACAATCGAATTTGCTCACTATTCTTATACTGTTTAGATTTTGACGTAGTCTTTAGAGAAAAAAGGCCATGGATCCACAATATGTCTATGAAAATTACTTGATATCCTTTAAATAGGATAATTGTCTGTAGCAAAGTAATTTCAGCTAAAAAAAGAGACCGGATTTCCAATTAAATTAAATAACGTGTGAAAGGGAAGTCTCTCTTTGTCTCTCTTCTCTCTCTCTCTCTCTCTCTCACTCTCTATCTCACGTCTTGTCGCTCTCTCCCTCTTATTTCATCTATATCTCTATCTATCTTTCTCCAGCTATTAATATATCTATATATCAATCTATCTATCTGTCAATCTATCTATCTATATATCTATCTCTATCTCTTTTTCAATATCTCTCTTTTTTTTCTAATTTTCGCTCACTCTCTTTTTATATTTGTTTAAGGACCACCATTTCGTTGATTAGTTCTCATTGCAGTCCCTCTTATTTCTTAACATAAACGTCTAAGGTTACTCTTATTTTTGACAAGAGTAGAATTCATTTGACCAAATGAAAAAGCGATGTTAATGGACTGTAGCCGGACTTTGAGCGATTAATATTCACTAACGTCCTCCTTGCTACATAATTAAAACAATGATGGTAACAAAAATTTCCTTTGGACAGGACTCTAATCTATTGAAAAGTACTTTTTGCTCAATGTAAGAGACCTAAATACCAATCACGGTGCCAAAATATATAATAAGTTTGTATGTAGGGAAAATTTTCTATTTAGACACACTCTCTCTATTCATCTCTATTACCCACTCAATATATATCTCATTGTTATATTATCCGGATCGCCACTTAGGTGATTAGTTCTCATAGAAGTCAGTCTACAATTAACCTATAATCCTTAAAGCATCCACGTATTTTATTTAACGCTTAGCATCATTAGGGACACTGCCGTAGTTTATAATTATTTAAAGGCTGTAAAAATGACAATCGCATTTGCTCACTATTCTTATACTGTTTAGTTTTTTGACGTAGTCTTTCAGAGCAAGAAGGCATGGAACCACAATATGTCTATGGAAATTACTTGCTATCCTTTAAATTGGATGATTGTCTATAGCAAAGTAATTTCAGCTAAAAAAAGAGATCCGGATTTCCAATTAACTTAAATGACGTGTCAAAGGGAAGTCTCTCTCTCTCTCTCTCTCTCTCCTCTCTCTCTCTCTCTCTCTCTCACTCGATCTCTCACGTCTTGTCGCTCTCTCCCTCTCTTTTTATCTATTTCTCTATCTATCTTTCTCCATCAATTGATATATCTATATATCAATCTATCTATCTGTCAATCTATCTATCTATATATCTATCTCTATCTGTTTTTCAATCTCTCTTTTTTTTCCCTCATTTTCACTCAATCTCTTTTTATATTTGTTTAAGGACCATCATTCGTTGATTAGTTCTCATTGCAGTCCCTCTTATTTCTTAACATAAACGTCTAAGGTTACACTTTTTTTTGACAAGAGTAGAATTCATTTGACCAAATGAAAAGGCAATGTTAAATGATTGTAGCCGGACTTTGAGTGATTAATATTCACTAACGTCCTCCTTGCTACAAAATTAAAACAATGATAGTAACAAAAAATATCATTTGGACAGGACTCTAATCTATTGAAAAGTACTTTTTGCTCAATGTAAAAGACCTAAATGCCAACCACGGTGCCAAAAATATATAAGTTTGTATGTAGGGAAAATTTACTATTTAGACACACTCTCTCTATTCATCTCTATTACCCTCTCAATATATATCTTTCTCATTGTTATATTATCCGGATCGCCACTTAGGTGATTAGTTCTCATAGAAGTCAGTCTACAATTAACTATAATCATTTAAACTTCCACGTATTTTATTTAACGCATAGCATCATTAGGGACACTTGCGCAGTTTATAATTATTAAAAGGGTTAAACATGACAATCGAATTTGCTCACTATTCTTATACTGTGTAGTTTTTTGACTTAGTCTTTTAGAGCAAGAAGGCCATGGATCCACAATATGTCTATGGAAATTACTCACTATCCTTTAAACAGGATATATGACTATAGCAAAGTAATTACTGCTAAAAAAAAGAGACCCGGCTTTCCCAATTAAATTAAATAACGCGTGAAAGGGAAGTCTCTCGTTGTTTCTCTCTCTCTCTCTCTCTCACTCTCTCTCTCTCTCCCCCTCTCTTCTCTCACGTCTTGTCGCTCTCTCCCTCTCTCTTCATATAATTCTCAATCTCTCTTTCTCTATTAATATATAAATCTTATCTATCTGTCAATTATCTATCTATATATCTATCTCTATCTCATTTTTCAATCTTCTCTTCTTTTTTCATTTCAAATCCCTCTCTCATTATATTTGTTTAAGGACCACCATTTCGTTGATTAGTTCTCAATGCAGTCCTCTTTTTTCTTAACATAAACGTCGAAGATTATAATTATTTTTGACATGAGTAGAATTCATTTGACCAAATGAAAAGCGATGTTATTGATTGTAGCCGGACTTTGAGTTTTTAATATTCATAACGTCCTCCTTGCTACAAAATTAAAATAATGATGGTAACAAAAAATATCCTTTGGACAGGACTCTAATCTATTGAAAGTACTTTGCTATGTAGCCTAAATACACGGTGCCAAAATATATAATAGTTTGTATGTAGGGAAAATTTACTATTTAGACACACTCTCTCTATTCTCTCTATTCCCTCAATATATATCTTTCTCATTGTTATATTATCCGGATCCCACTTAGGTGATTAGTTCTCATAGAAGTCAGTCTCCAATTAACCTGTAATCATTTAAACTTCCACGTATTTTATTTAACGCATAGCATCATTAGGGACACTGCGCAGTTTATAATTATTAAAGGGTTTAAACATGACAATCGAATTTGCTCACTATTCTTATACTGTGTAGTTTTTTGACTAGTCTTTTAGAGCAAGAAGGCCATGGATCCACAATATGTCTATGGAAATTACTCACTATCCTTAAACGGATTATTGACTATAGCAAAGTAATTACTGCTAAAAAAAAAGAGACCCGGCTTTCCAATTAAATAAATAACGCTGTGAAAGGGAAGTCTCTCGTTGTTTCTCTCTCTCTCTCTCTCTCTCACTCTCTCTCTCTCTCCCTCTCTCTCTCTCAGTCTTGTCGCTCTCTCCCTCTCTCTCATATAATTCTCATCTCTTCTCCATCTATTAATATATCTATAATCAATCTATCTATCTGTCAATCTATATATCTATATTCTACGTCTATCTCTTTTTCAATCTCTCTCTCTTCTTTTTTCACATTTTCGCTCACTCTCTCATTACATTTGTTTAAGGACCACCATTAGGTTGATTAGTTCTCATTGCAGTCCCTCTTAATTCTTAACATAAACGTCTAAGTTTACACTTATTTTTGAACAGAGTAGAATTCATTTGACCAAATGAAAAGCGATGTTATTGATTGTAGCCGGACTTTGAGTGATTAATATTCAATAACGTCCTCCTTGCTACAAATTAAAATAATGAGGTAACAAAAATATCCTTGGACAGGACTCTAATCTATTGAAATGTACTTTTCTCTGGGCTCAATCATCGGTGCCAAAATATATAATATAGTTTGTATGTAGGGAAAATTTACTTTTAGACACATCTCGCTTTCTCTCTATACCCTCTCAATATATATCTTTCTCATTGTTATATTATCCGATCGCCACTTAGGTGATTAGTTCTCATAGAAGTCAGTCTACAATTAACCTATAATCCTTAAAGCTTCCACGTATTTTATTTAACGTATTGCATCAATAGGGACACTGCCGCAGTTTATAATTATTTATGGGGGAACTGACAATCGAATTTGCTCACTATTCTTATACTGTGTAGTTTTTTGACGTTCTTTTAGAGAAAAAGGCCATGGATCCACAATATGTCTATGGAAAGTACTCACTATCCTTCAAATAGGGTGATTGTCTATAGCAAAGTAATTTCCGCAAAAAAAAAAAGAGACCCGGCTTTCCAATTAAATAAATAATGTGTGAAAGGGAAGTCTCTCTTTTCTCTCTCTCTCTCTCTCTCTCTCTCTCTCTCTCTCTCTCTCAACGTCTTGTCGCTCTCTCTCTCTCTTATCTAATTCTCTATCCATCTTCTCCATCTATTAATATATCTATAATCAATCTATCTATCTGTCAATCTATTATCTATATATCTACTCTATCTCTTTTTCAATCTCTCCTTCTTTTTTTTAATTTTCCTCACTCTCATATCATTTGTTTAAGGACCACCATTGGTTGATTAGTTCTCATTGCAGTCCCTCTTAATTCTTAACATAAACGTCTAAGGTTACACTTATTTTTGACAGATAGAATTTCATTTGAACAAATGAAAAGCGATGTTAATTGATTGTAGCCGGACTTTTGATTAATATTCATAACGTCCTCCTTGCTACAAAATCTAAATAATGATGGTAACAAAAAATATCCTTGGACAGGACTCTAATCTATTGAAAGTACTTTCTGCTCAATGGTAAGAGACCTAATATACCAATCACGGTGCCAAAATATATAATTAGGTTTGTATGTAGGGAAAATTTACTCTTTAGACACACTCTCTTTCTCCTATCCCCTCTCAATATATATATCTTTCTCATTGTTATATTATCCGAATCGCCACTAGGTGATTAGTTCTCATAGAAGTCAGTCTAAATTAACCTATAATCCTTAAACTTCCACGTAATTTATTTAACGATGCATCAATAGGGACACTGCCGCAGTTTATAATTATTTAAGGGTGGGGGGGGGGAAAAATGACAATCAATTTGCTCACTATTCTATACTGGTAAGACGTGAGTTTTTGACGATTAGCCTTGGTTAGAGAAATAAGCATGAATCTCAATAAATTCTTAAGGAAGTTCCATCTATCATAAATCAGATTGAGTTATTGTCTATAGCAAAGTAATATCCGCAAAAAAAAAGAGACCCGGCTTTCCAATTAAATTAAATAATGTGTGAAAGGGAAGTCTCTCTTTATCTCTCTCTCTCTCTCTCTCTTTCTCTCTCTCTCTCTCTCTCTCACGTCTTGTCGCTCTCTCCTTCTCTCTTTATCTAATTCTCAATCTATCTTTCTCCATCTATTAATATATCTATATATCAATCTATCTATCTGTCAATCTATTTATCTATATATCTATCTCTATCTCTTTTCAATCTCTCCCTTCTTTTTTCTTATTTTCACTCCCTCTCTCATTATATTTGTTTAAGGACCACCATTTGGTTGATTAGTTCTCATTGCAGTCCCTCTTAATTCTTAACATAAACGTCTAAGGTTACACTTATTTTTGACATGAATGGAATTTATTTGAACAAATGAAAAAGCGATGTTAATTGATTGTAGCCGGACTTTTGATTAATATTCACTAACGTCCTCCTTGCTACAAAATTAGAATAATGAAGGTAACAAAAAATATACCTTGGACAGGACTCTAATCTATTGAAAAGTACTTTCTGCTCAATGTAAGAGACCTAAATACCAATCACGGTGCCAAAATATATAATTAGTTTGTATGTAGGGAAAATTTACTCTTTAGACACAGTCTCTCTATTCCTCCATATCCCCTCTCAATATATATCTTTCTCATTGTTATATTATCCGGATCGCCACTTAGGTGATTAGTTCTCATAGAAGTCAGTCTACAATTAACCTATAATCCTTAAAGCTTCCACGTAATTTATTTAACGCATAGCATCATTAGGGACACTGCCGCAGTTTATAATTATTTAAAGGGTGTAAAAATGACAATCGAATTTGCTCACTATTCTTATACTGTGTAAACGACGTCTGGACGGCTGTATAAACACATTAAAGACACCTTTGAGTTAGAACCATATATGAAACTGTGTAATAAATCTTACAGAGTTGCCATCTCAAAAATCAGATTGAGTTCTCATTTGTTTTATATAGAAAGGGGTAGATGGGGCACAAGAAAAGTAGATAGAAATGATCGTAAATGTCCTACTTGTGACGTAATAGAAGACGAATACCATTGTCTAATTGAATGTTCGAGGTATACGCAAGAGAGAAGAAATTGCCTGCCGGAAAAAACTGAAAAATAAACCAAGTATGTTTGAATTTATCAAATTTTTGAAATGCAGAGACAGTAGACAGCAAGGTGATTTAGGTAGACTTTGTTTTAAGGTACAGATCGAACACAAGAAATATTTACAAGTATAATTGTGGTTTCCACGGCAAGGAAAACTTATTAAAATTGATGATAGAGAGAATAATGCGATTGTTTGTTTGTTTTCATTTGTTTTTGTCTGTTTAGTAACTGCAGTTCTGATACTAAGATGTGGTATATTATACAAAATATGACATGTTATATATATATATATATATATATATATATATATATATATATATATATATATAAGTATGTGTGTGTGTGTGAGTGTGTATTTGTGTGAGAAAGTGGGGTGGGGGGGGGGGGGGGAATTGGGCATTGATATTAAAATATTGTATAATAGTTTACCATGATAAAGATTAGTTGCGATTGCACAATTGGCTTATTGTTGTTGTTATTATTGTTATTATTATTGTCATTATTGTTATTATTATTATTATTATTGTTATTATTATTATTGTTGTTATTATTATTGTTATTATAAATGTTATTATTATTATTGTTGCTGTTGTTGTTGTTGTTATTATCAGCATTGATATCATAACCAGTGTATAACCATATATATATATATATATATATATATATATATATATATATATATATATATATATATATATATATATAGATATATATATATATCTATATATATATTTTTTTCTTTCTTGGTTCTTCTGTTTTGATGTGATTTGTAAAAGAAGTGTTGTAGTTCACTTGTTAATACTCTTTGCTTGTATCTTTGACTTCTAAGCGATTTCAATCTAAGTACACCGAGGGGTGCTCTTGGTGCCCTATCCGCACCATTTACCTTTGCCTATTTATCCTCGGGTGTCTTTGAGAAAAGTATACTTTTAGACTACCTTATACATTTTCTGTTCTTTCAATGCGTCACAAACGCCGTAAAATTCTTAAAAACACAGAAACCAACCCTTGACATGGAATAATTGAAGTACGCAAGCTTGTTTCGCTCTAGACTATATCAGTACGGAAAATTACTTAAATGTTTGTGATATTCTAAAAGATTCAAGTATTTGTCTTTGGGAATTAATTCTGTAATTCTACCAAAAAATACGTTAAACTAATATGTCTGTAACTTCTAGGCAATGTTCGCAAGATCCCATTCTTCTAGAACTTTAATCAACGATAGAAATGTGTTATATAAGTGGTGGGCTATTGATTATGTTGGAATTTCCCCGAAGATAAAGATCACCCAGACCAAAGCATTTTGGAGCACCTATTATTACTAAAAGTCAATAAATTTATTATCCAAAACAGAATTACCATGATATAATCCCTATCTTCTTAATTGTCAACGAAAGGGATATAAGCGTGGTCCTCATTTACAAATACAATACTAGATATTATTGCTGTGGCGCTTATGTTATTTTTACAATTCTTATTATTATTATTCTTATTATTATTATTATTATTATTATTATTACTATTATTTTAAGTATTGGTGGTATTACAATGTTGTATTTTTATGATTATTTATGGTATCATTTTATGCTTTGGTTTCATTTACCTTTTTTCCTCACTCTCATGTCTGTTGTCATCAAATTGTATGGATTATTGATTAAAATAAAAGTTATGTTATGTTCAAGGCTCTGGATAGCCTGATGGCTCTGGATAGCCAACGTGGTGAAATGAAGAAAAACTCTGAAGACTCTTGTAAGCACTTGTGAACAATGATTTTATTTACTTCCTGTAACTGTTTATATATACATGTAGACAAAAAGGGGAAATAACTATAATTGACTAAATAGCGGCATATAAAGATTCAAGGGAAATAATTCTTACTTTACTAATATACACTAAAATATATACATGGTTACATTCCTTTGTTCATAATTGGCATTCATACATCTTTCATACAGGTTACAATAAATTTCTCATTCAACCCTTAGAACCTCAATCATTACATTCCTCCTCCTTTAGTTTTAACTATATACAACAAAACAAGAAAAACCAAAAGAATTAAAGAAAGCAATGAAAATTATAAATCCAACCTCTCTGGTTGTTTAATTGTGCGCTTAGCCCTACGCAATGGTAGCGGCAGAGACTCATTTACACAAGGTTGAGATGCAGACGTAGTATCATTGGGATTGGGACTATCACCTGTACACGCAGACTCAATTGTACAAGGTTCAGTAGTATCATCGACACTATCGTATGTACAAGTTCTGTCATTTTCCTCCCCTATGCTAGAATTGACTAGGCCCGGTGCATTGGTATCAGTATCATTATCGCTATCAGAACACGTGCGTGTTCTAACTTGGTCCTGGTGCCTGCGCACCACACCATGATTTTGAGTGCTGACTCTGAAAGATAATGGTCCAGTTTTGTCAACCACGACACCTGGTATCCATTTACTAGAACTGTTATACGCCCTGACGAACACATGATCGTCCATGCCAACATCCCGATCACGGGCATGTTGATCGTGAGCGCTTTTTTGTGCTAATTGCTGAGTACGCACATGACTTCCAAGCGAAGGATGCAAAAGATCGAAATGGGTGCGAATTTTACGACCAAATATCAGCTCAGAAGGACACTTTCCGGTAGTGCTATGGGGAGTATTTCGATATTTCGTGAGAAATCTGAGCACTTTCTCTGCTAGCGTGCCTTTTGAAATTTTTACCATCGCCCGCTTGAAAGTCTGTACAGCGCGTTCTGCCAGGCCATTCGATGATGGCTGGTATGGCGACACCGTGATGTGTTTTACCCCATTGGCCAACATGAATTGAGAAAATTGTGATGAAATCCACGTGGGACCATTGTCCGTGACAACAAATTTTGGGAGACCCATAGAGGAAAACACATCACGGAGTTCCATAATAGTCTCAGTGGCAGTGATCTTGTTCATGATTTTTACTTCTATCCACTTAGAATGAGCATCTGAGATTATCAGGAACATTTTGCCGAGAAATGGTCCGGCAAAGTCCATATGAATCCTTTCCCATGGTTCTTCAGGCCACACCCAAGGGTGTAATGGCGCCTTAGGAGGCTGCCTGCCGTGCAGTTGGCACTGATAACAGGATTTTACTGCTTGTTCTATGTCCGAATCAATTTTGCTCCATCAAACCCATTCACGAGCATGTGCCTTCATCCTAGCAATTCCCACATGTGTATCATGGAGTAGCTTCAACACATCACGCTGCAAACTGCGTGGAATTACAACACGAGTGCCCCAAAGTAAGCAATTGTTTTCAATGCTCAGTTCGTGCTCACGAACTTTAAATGGCCGTAGATCCTCATTTACACTTTGTTCAGGCCAACCATTCACTACTTTGTCACAAACTTGGCTTAGAATGGGGTCTCTCCTAGTTTCGTTTCTGATTTGTTCTGAAGTGATAGGCAGTTTCTCTAGCAAATTGAATAGGGATTCAATTTCTATCGGAATTACGCTAGGTTCCGACTCGTCTAATGGCAGTCTGCTAAGCGCATCTGCGTTATTGTCCTTTCCTGGGCGAAATTTTAATTGATAGCTGTAGCCAGCCAGCAATATTGCCCAACGTTGCATACGAGCCGAAGCGTGCTCAGGTAAGGCTTTATGCTCACCCAATAAACCAAGTAAGGGTTTATGGTCTGTGAATATAGTTATGTCATGTCCATAAATGTATTTGTGAAAGCGTTTCACACCAAACACTAGCGCACAAGCTTCTTTGTCTAATTGAGAATAATTCTTCTCTGCACTATTCAAAGTTCTACTAGCAAAAGCCACAGGGCGTTCATGGCCATCGTTGTCAATTTGTGATAAAACTGCGCCAACTCCGTAAGGAGAAGCATCACAAGTGAGAATGATGGGCATGTTAGAATCAAACAACAACAAAACACGATCTGATGTGATGCAAGACTTTGCGTTTTTAAAAGCTTGGTCTTGCACCTTACACCAGTGCCAAGGAACATCTTTACTGAGTAGTTTGTATAATGGAGCAAGCATATTAGAGAAATCAGGAATAAATTTGGAATAATAGTTTACCAGTCCAAGAAAGGATTTGAGTTCTGTCACTGAATTGGGACGCGGAGCTTTTTCGATCGCCTTGACCTTGTTGTCTAAGGGATGTAATCCTTGTTTATCGAGTCGGTATCCCAGGAATGTGATAGAGTCAGAGAGAAATTGACATTTTTCCTGCCGAATGGACAATCCATTGTCTCGAATTATGTTGAGCACACGCTCCAAAGTCTTCAAATGTTCGTGGTCGTCTTTTCCTGTGATGAAGAGGTCGTCAAAGTAAACGCAGCACTGAGGTATGTCTTTGAAGAGTGAGTCCATGACTCGTTGAAATAAACCGGGACTCGAACTCAACCCGAAACACAGACGTTGATATTGGAATAAACCTTTGTGAGTGTTGATTGTTGTAAGTTTTTGCGACTCACTGTCTAAAGGCAGTTGATTGTAAGCGTTTGAAAAATCGATCTTCGTGAACTTCTCGCCACCGGAAAGTTTGTCGAGTAGATCCTCTGTTCTAGGAATGGGGTGCTTGTCGTTTTCAATACATTTGTTTACTGTTGTTTTGTAATCACCACACAATCTAATAGAATTATCTCTCTTCTTTACTGGAACAACCGGGGTGGCCCAGTCAGAAAATTGCACTTTTTTGATTATCCCATTATTTTCTAATCTTGTAATCTCTGTTTCTATCCCTTCCCTAAGAGAAAAAGGAGGTTGCCTGGCTTTCGAAAATTTTGGGACCGAATCTGGTTTCAATTGAATTTTGACTTCGTGATTTTTTAATTTGCCGTTGTCACCAAAAACATTACTAAATTTGTCAAGAACACTTTGAAGCGAGGGTGATTGGGGTGTGGATCTGATGGTGAAAATTTCATTCCATTTTAACTGCATGTTATCTAGCCAGTTTCTACCGAATAAGGGCGGCCCCTCTCCTTCTACAATGAGTAATGGTAAATTATGAACTGAATTGTCATACGAAACACTGACTATTATCTCACCACGAACTTTGACTTTTTCTCCAGTGTAAGTTTGCAGTGAGCAGGTCCTCGGTTTGATCGGGGTCTCGGCGAAGAAGAGTTGGTAGTCATTGTAGGAGATTACGCTGAGTGCAGCACCAGTGTCAAGCTGGAATGAGATAGGGCGGTTGTTGATGATCAAGTCTATGCTGATGGGGTTTAATTTAGATTTTGAAATGTTGTATAAATGTAGATCTTCAAAATTCCCACTAATTTGGTTGTCGTCATCGGTCTCTTGAAGAAGATGGTTTTTCTGGTGTTGCAGTCGTCGTTCTTGATGAATGGAGGTATTAGCACGACACACTTTAGCGATATGACCTATCTTGTTGCATTTATAACAGGTTTCATAACGGAATCTGCATTGATGTCGAGAATGTGGTCCACCACATCCATAGCATGGTTGTCGACGTTGTTGTTGTTGTTGGTTACTACGTTGAGGATGTTGGGGCGTTGAGTTATGTGAACGAGAAGTAGATCTGGGAGTAGCACCATGTGGATATGTTGTGCCATGCGGTCTAGAATTTGTGCTGGGGGGTCTTGAAGTTGTTGAAAAATTACCTTTAGGCATTTGCTTACTGAAGTTGAGGTCTGCAGCATGATTTAGCTCCTTAGCACCAGAATGGGCTTGCAAAATTGAAGAGGATAATTTCACAGCTTTTTCTAAATTTAAATCAGGTTCTATTAATAGTCTTCGCTGAACTCTTTCGTCGTTTATGCCGGTTACAAATTTTTCACATAGTCTTTCACTTAGGGAATTTCCAAATTCGCAATGTTCAGCCAAATGTCGTAGAGCAGCAATGAATGCGGGCACAGTTTCATTATGATGTCTTGTTCTCTGATCGAATTTAGCTCTTTGTAAATATTTTGGAAGTTTGGGTTCATGATGATCTGTAAGTAATTTGCAAACTTGGTCAAATGTTAATTCTCTTAAATTGTTTGGAGCTGCTAAATTTTTTAATAATCTAAATTGTGATGATCCAATAACTGTGATTAAAATGTCTCTCCTTTTGTGGTCTTCTTCAATTTGGTTAGCATCTAGGTAAAATGACAGATGGTCTAAATAGTCTGAAATTGTTTCTTTTGAAGCATTGAACTCACTGATATTGCCAAATAAACTAGACATCTTGAAAATTATGACACTAGAAAAATACCTTCATGAGAATAGAAATAAGATGTTGTAGGTTTTATCCTCGTCGCCAAATGTTATGTTCAAGGCTCTGGATAGCCTGATGGCTCTGGATAGCCAACGTGGTGAAATGAAGAAAAACTCTGAAGACTCTTGTAAGCACTTGTGAACAATGATTTTATTTACTTCCTGTAACTGTTTATATATACATGTAGACAAAAAGGGGAAATAACTATAATTGACTAAATAGCGGGATATAAAGATTCAAGGGAAATAATTCTTACTTTACTAATATACACTAAAATATATACATGGTTACATTCCTTTGTTCATAATTGGCATTCATACATCTTTCATACAGGTTACAATAAATTTCTCATTCAACCCTTAGAACCTCAATCATTACAATTTCTGTTTGTCTTATTTTGACTATGGAACTGATACTTATCATGGCAGACCTGCCTACTTGAAATAGGAAAATGTAATAAGTAGTTTTCAGGGTAAATAACATCGTAGACATTTTAACTACCCTTAAAAACCACCAGTTTGTCCTTATAATGCGTGGGGAAAAATATTAACTCTATGTGATAGCTCTGGCACCAGAACTTCGTTTTCAAGAAATGACATTTAATTAAAAACCTTTATTATATCCAGCCCGGGATTTAGCCGTAGTACTACGGGAATTTTCGTGGTAGTGAGGAGGTCTGTTGTGATGGGTATCAATATTTTATTATTTATTATTATTATTATTATTATTATTATTATTATTATTATTATTATTATTATTATTATTATTATTATTATTATTATTATTATTATTATTTATTTATTTATTTATTTTTTATTTTTATTTTTTTTAAATGAGAAAAACTGATTGGAAATGTAAAAGTGATGGTGATAGTGGTAGTGATAATGGTAATGGTGGTGGTGGTAACGGTGATGATTGGGGTGTGGGGATTATGGTAATATTATTATTGTTATTATTATTGATATTCTTGTTGTTGTTGTTCTTCTTCTTCTTCTTCTTCTTCTACTTCTTCTTCTTCTTCTTCTTCTTCTTCTTCTTCTTCTTCTTCTTCTTCTTCTTCTTCTTCTTCTTCTTCTTCTTCTTCTTCTTCTTCTTCTTCTTCTTCTTCTTTCTTCTTCTTCTTCTTCTTCTTCTTCTTCTTCTTCTTCTTCTTCTTCTTCTTCTTCTTCTTCTTCTTCTTTTCTTATTGTTGTTGTTGTTATTATTACTATTATTATTATTATTATTTATTATTATTATATTATTATTATTATTATTATTATTATTATTATTATTATTATTATTATTATTATTATTATATTATTATTATTATTATTTTCATTATTATTATTATTATTATTATTATTATTATTATTATTATTTATTATTATTATTATTATTATCATTATTATTATTTTCATCATATTATTATTATTATTTATTGAACGTATTGATGTTATTACCATTCGTGTATTTTTGTGTGGTGTATCAGTTTATTTTTTGGTTCCATTTACCTTTTTTTTCCCACTTTCATGTATGTTGGCATCAAATTGTTGATTTATTGGCGAAAGCCTAATATTGAATAAACTTGAAACTTGAGGTTTTTGACGTAGTCTTTTAGAGCAAGAAGGCCATGGATCCACAATATGTCTATGGAAATTACTCGCTATCCTTTAAATAGGAAGATTGTCTATAGCAAAGTAATTTCCGCAAAAAAAAAGAGACCCGGCTTTCCAATTAAATCAAATAACGTGTGAAAGGGAAGTCTCTCTTTGTCTCTCTCTCTCTCTCTCTCTCTCTCTCTCTCTCTCTCTCTCTCTCTCTCTCTCTCTCTGTCACTCTCTCTCTCTCTCAGGTCTTGTCGCTCTCTCCCTCTCTCTTCAACTATTTCTCTATCTATCTTTCTCCATCTATTAATATATCTATATATCAATCTATCTATCTGTCAATCTATCTATCTATATATCTATCTCTATCTCTTTTTCAATCTCTCTCTTCTTTTTTCACATTTTCACTCACTCTCTCATTATATTTGTTTAAGGACCACCATTTGGTTGATTAGTTCTCATTGCAGTCCCTCTGAATTCTTAACATAAAAGTCTAAGGTTACACTTATTTTTGACATGAGTAGAATTCATTTGACCAAATGAAAGAGCGATGTTAATTGATTTTAGCCGGACTTTGAGTGATTGATATTCACTAATGTCCTCCTTGCTACAAAATTAAAATAATGATGGTAACAAAAAATATCCTTTGGACAGGACTCTAATCTATTGAAAAGTACTTTCTGCTCAATGTAAGAGACCTAAATACCAATCACGATGACAAAATATATAATAAGTTTGTATTTAGGGGAAATTTACTATTTAGACACAGTCTCTCTATTCCTCTCTATCCCCTCTCAATATATATCTTTCTCATTGTTACATTATCCGGATCGCCAATTATGTGATTATATCTCATAGAAGTCAGTCTACAATTAACCTATAATCCTTAAAGCTTCCACGTATTTTATTTAACGCATAGCATCATTAGGGACACTGCCGCAGTTTATAATTATTTAAAGGGTGTAAAAATGACAATCGAATTTGCTCACTATTCTTATACTGTGTAGTTTTTGACGTAGTCTTTTAGAGAAAAAAGACCATGGATCTACAATATATGACAATTACTTGTTATCCTTTAAATAGGATAATTGTCTGTAGCAAAGTAATTTCAGCTAAAAAAAGAGACACGGATTTCCAATTAAATTAAATAACGCGTGAAAGTGAAGTCTGTCTTTGTCTCTCTCTCTCTCTCTCTCTCTCTTTCTCTCTCTCTCTCACTCTCTCTCTCACGTCTTGTCGCTCTCTCCCTCTCTCAACATCTTTTTCTCTATCTATCTTTCTACATCTATTAATATATTCTATATATCAATCTATCTATCTGTCAATCTATCTATCTATATATCTATATCTATCTCTTTTTCAATATCTCTCTTCTTTTCTCTTATTTTCACTGACTCTCTCATTATATTTGTTTCAGGACCACCGTTTGGTTGATTAGTTCTCATTGCATCCCTCTTAATTCTTAACATAAACGTCTAAGGTCACACTTATTTCTGACATGAGTAGAATTCATTTGACCAAATGAAAAGCGATGTTAATTGATTGTAGCCGGACTTTGAGCGATTAATATTCACTAATGTCCTCCTTGATACATAATTAAAACAATGATGGTAACAAAAATTATCCTGTGGACAGGACTCTAATCTATTGAAAAGTACTTTCTGTTCAATGTAAGAGACCTAAATAACAATCACGGTGCCAAAATATATAATTAGTGTGTATGTAGGGAAAATTTACTTTTTAGACAGTCTCTCTATTCCTCTCTATCCCCTCTCAATATATATCTTTCTCATTGTTATATTATCCGGATCGCCACTTAGGTGATTAGTTCTCATAGAAGTCAGTCTACAATTAACTTATAATCCTTAAAGCTTCCACGTATTTTATTTAACGCATAGCATCATTAGGGAGCTGCCGCAGTTTATAATTATTTAAACGGTGTAAAAATGACAATCGAATTTGCTCACTAATCTTATGCTGTGTAGTTGTTTGACGTAGTCTTTTAGAGAAAAAAGGCCATGGATCCACAATATGTCTATGGAAAGTACTCACTATCCTTTAAATTGGATGATTGTCTATAGCAAAGTAATTTCCGCAAAAAAAAGAGATCCGGATTTCCAATAAAATTAAATAACGTGTGAAAGGGAAGTCTCTCTCTCTCTCTCTCACCCTCTCTCTCTCTATCAAGTCTTGTCCCTCTCTCCCTCTCTCTTCTTCTATTTCTCTATCTATCATTCTCCATATATTAATATATCTATATATAAATCGATCTATCTGTCAATCTATCTATCTAAATATCTATCTCTATCTCTTTTTCAATCTCTTTCTTCTTTTTTTTTGACATTTTCACTCACTTTTTCATTATTTTTGTTTAAGGACCACCATTTGGTTGATTAGTTCTCATTGCAGTCCCTCTTAATTATTAACATAAACGTCTAAGGTAACACTTATTTTTGACATGAGTAGAATTCATTTGACCAAACGAAAAAGCGATGTTAATTGATTGTAGCCGGACTTTGAGTGATTAATATTTAATAACGTCCTCCTTGCTACAAAATTTAAAAAATGATGGTAACAAAAAATATCCTTGGACTCTAATCTATTGAAATGTACTTTCTGCTCAATGTAAGAGACCTAAATATTAATCAAGGTGCCAAAATATATAATAGGCTTGTATGTAGGGACAATTTTCTATTTAGACACACTCTCGCATTTCATCTCTATCACCCTCTCAATATATATCTGTCTTATTGTTATATTATTTGGATCGCCACTTAGGTGATTAGTTCTCATAGAAGTCAATCTACAATTAACCTATAATCCTTAAAGCTTCCACGTATTTTATTTAACGCATAGCATCATTAGGGACACTGCCGCAGTTTATAATTATTTAAGGGGGGAAAAATGACAATCGAATTTGCTCACTATTCTAATACTGTGTAGTTTTTTTGACGTAGTCTTTTAGAGAAAAAAGGCCATGGATCCACAATATGTCTATGGAAATTACTCACTATCCTTCAAATAGGATGATTGTCTATAGCAAAGTAATTTCCCCCCAAAAAAAGAGAACAGGCTTTCCAATTAAATTAAATAACGTGTGAAAGGGAAGTCTCTCTTTGTCTCTCTCTCTCTCTCTCTCTGTCACTCTCTCTCTCTCTCTCTCTCTCTCAGGTCTTGTCGCTCTCTCCTCTCTCTTCATCTATTTCTCTATCTTTCTACATCTATTAATATATCTATGTATCAATCTATCTATCTCTCAATCTATTTATCTATATATCTATCTCTCTCTTTTTTTCAATCTCTCCCTTCTTTTTTTCTTATTTTCACTCACTCTCTCATTATATTTGTAAGGACCACAATTTCGTTGATTAGTTCTCATTGCATCCCTCTTAATTCTTAACATAAACGTCTAAGGTTACACTTATTTTTGACATGAGTAGAATTCATTTGACCAAATGGAAAAGCGATGTTAATTGGATTCAATAGTCTGATGTCACGCGCCCGGCAACGGCGGCCATCTTGGTTCTAAACAAAGAAAATCATTACTTTTAATTCTTCATGCTGGCGAGAACTTTTCATTCCCTTTTCATATGCCTTGTGATCAGAATGTGTAAAAGGCAATACATGATCAAATTGATGGTTTTTTTCCCTCTGGATACGTGTTTAAGCTCGCCGAGGAAATATTTCATACGGCGTCCGCCATTGTTCCGATAGTTAAGAGCCAGTGTTACTAAGTTACCATACGTCATTAGGAAGGAAGTGACAATACGACTGTTGAAGACTATTGATTGTAGCCGGACTTTTGATTAATATTCACTAACGTCCTCCTTGCTACAAAATTAAAACAATGATGGTAACAAAAAATATCCTTTGGATAGGACTCTGATCTATCGAAAAGTACTCTCTGCTCAATGTAAGAGACCTAAATACCAATCACGGTGCCAAAATATATAAAATGTTTGTATGTAGGGAAAATTTACTATTTAGATACACTCTCTTATTCATCTCTACAGCCCTCTCAATATATATCTTTCTCATTGTTATAGTATCGGGATCGCCACTTAGGTGATTAGTTCATATAGAAGTCAGTCTCCAATTAACCTGTAATCCTTTAAACTTCCACGTATTTTATTTAACGCATAGCATCATTAGGGACACTTGCGCAGTTTATAATTATTAAAAGGGTTTAAACATGACAATCGAATTTGCTCACTATTCTTATACTGTGTAGTTTTTTGACTTAGTCTTTTAGAGCAAGAAGGCCATGGATCCACAATATATCTATGGAAATTACTCGCTATCCTTTAAACAGGATATATTGACTATAGCAAAGTAATTACTGCTAAAAAAAAGAGACACGGCTTTCCAATTAAATTAAATAACGCGTGAAAGTGAAGTCTCTCGTTGTTTCTCTCTCTCTCTCTCTCTCTCTCTCTCTCTCTCTCTCTCTCTCTCACGTCTTGTCGCTCTCTCCCTCTCTCTTCATCTATTTCTCAATCTCTCTTTCTCCATCTATTAATATATCTATATATCAATCTATCTATCTGTCAATCTATATATCTATATTTCTACCTCTATCTCTTTTTCAATCTCTTTCTTCTTTTTTGACATTTTCACTCACTCTCTCATTATATTTGTTTAAGGACCACCATTGGGTTGATTAGTTCTCATTGCAGTCCCTCTTAATTCTTAACATAAACGTCTAAGGTTACACTTATTTTTGACAAGAGTAGAATTCATTTGACCAAATGAAAAGCGATATTAATTGATTGTAGCCGGACTTTGAGTGATTAATATTCAATAACGTCCTCCTTGCTACAAATCTAAAATAATGATGGTAACAAAAAATATCCCTTGGACAGGACTCTAATCTATTGAAATGTACTTTCTGCTCAATGGAAGAGACCTAATTACCAATCACGGTGCCAAAATATATAATAGGTTTGTATGTAGGGAAAATTTACTCTTTAGACACACTCTCGCTTTTCATCTCTATCACCCTCTCAATATATATATCTTTCTCATTGTTATATTATCCGAATCGCCACTTAGGTGATTAGTTCTCATAGAAGTCAGGCTACAATTAACCTATAATCCTTAAAGCTTCCACGTATTTTATTTAACGTATTGCATCAATAGGGACACTGCCGCAGTTTATAATTATTTATGGGGGGGGGGGGGGGGGGGAAAGACAATCGAATTGCTCACTATTCTATACTGTGTAGTTTTTTGACGTTGCCTTTTAGAGAAAAAAGGCCATGGATCCACAATGTCTATGGAAAGTACTCACTATCCTTCAAATAGGGTGATTGTCTATAGCAAAGTAATTTCCGCAAAAAAAAAAGAGACCGGCTTTCCAATTAAATCAAATAACGTGTGAAAGGGAAGTCTCTCTTTGTCTCTCTTTCTCTCTTCCTCTCTCTCTCTCTTCTTTCCTCTTCTTCTCTTCTCTATCATCTTTCGCTCTCTCCTCTCTCTTATCTATTCTTATCATCATCTCTCCATCTATTATTATCTATAATCAATCTATCTATCGTCAATTTCTATCATCTCCTCTATCTTTTTTCATCTTTTTTTCACTCCACTCTCTCATTACATTTGTTTAAGGACCACCATTAGGTTGATTAGTTCTCATTGCAGTCCCTCTTAATTCTTAACATAAACGTCTAAGTTTACACTTATTTTTGACAAGAGTAGAATTCATTTGACCAAATGAAAAGCGATATTAATTGATTGTAGCCGGACTTTGAGTGATTAATATTCAATAACGTCCTCCTTGCTACAAATCTAAATAATGATGGTAACAAAAAATATCCTTGGACAGGACTCTAATCTATTGAAATGTACTTTTGCTCAATGGAAGAGACCTAATTACCAATCACGGTGCCAAAATATATAATAGGTTTGTATGTAGGGAAAATTTACTCTTTAGACACACTCTCGCTTTTCATCTCTATCACCTCTCAATATATATCTTTCTCATTGTTATATTATCCGAATCGCCACTTAGGTGATTAGTTCTCATAGAAGTCAGGCTACAATTAACCTATAATCCTTAAAGCTTCCACGTATTTTATTTAACGTATTGCATCAATAGGGACACATGCCGCAGTTTATATTATTATTTAGGGTGGGGGGGGGGGGGGGGGGGGGGGGGGATGGATGACAATCGAATTTGCTCACTATTCTAATACTGTGTAGTTTTTTGACGTTGCCTTTTAGGGAAGTCTCTCTTTATCTCTCTCTCTCTCTCTCTCTCTCTCTCACGTCTTGTCGCTCTCTCCTTCTCTCTTTATCTAATTCTCAATCTATCTTTCTCCATCTATTAATATATCTATATATCAATCTATCTATCTGTCAATCTATTTATCTATATATCTATCTCTATCTCTTTTTCAATCTCTCCCTTCTTTTTTCTTATTTTCACTCCCTCTCTCATTATATTTGTTTAAGGACCACCATTTGGTTGATTAGTTCTCATTGCAGTCCCTCTTAATTCTTAACATAAACGTCTAAGGTTACACTTATGTTTGACATGAGTGGAATTTATTTGAACAAATGAAAAAGCGATGTTAATTGATTGTAGCCGGACTTTTGATTAATATTCACTAACGTCCTCCTTGCTACAAAATTAGAATAATGAAGGTAACAAAAAATATCCTTTGGACAGGACTCTAATCTATTGAAAAGTACTTTCTGCTCAATGTAAGAGACCTAAATACCAATCACGGTGCCAAAATATATAATTAGTTTGTATGTAGGGAAAATTTACTCTTTAGACACAGTCTCTCTATTCCACCATATCCCCTCTAATATATATCTTTCTCATTGTTATATTATCCGGATCGCCACTTAGGTGATTAGTTCTCATAGAAGTCAGTCTACAATTAACCTATAATCCTTAAAACTTCCACGTATTTTATTTAACGCATAGCATCATTAGGGATACTGCCGCAGTTTATAATTATTTAAAGGGTGTAAAAATGACAATCGAATTTGCTCACTATTCTTATACTGTGTAGTTTTTTGACTTAGTCTTTTAGAGCAAGAAGGCCATGGATCCACAATATGTCTATGAAAATTACTCACTATCCTTTAAACAGGATGATTGTCTATAGCAAAGTAATTTCCGCAAAAAAAAGAGACCCGGCTTTCCAATTAAATTAAATAACGTGTGAAAGGGAAGTCTCCATTTGTCTCTCTCTCTCTCTCTCTCTCTCTCTCTCTCTCTCTCTCTGTCACTCTCTCTCTCTCTCTCAGGTCTTGTCGCTCTCTCCTCTCTCTTCAACTATTTCTCTATCTATCTTTCTCCATCTATTAATATATCTATATATCAATCTATCTATCTATCAATCTATCTATCTATATATCTATCTCTATCTCTTTTTCAATCTCTCTCTTCTTTTTTCACATTTTCACTCACTCTCTCATTATATTTGTTTAAGGACCACCATTTGGTTGATTAGTTCTCATTGCAGTCCCTCTGAATTCTTAACATAAACGTCGAAGGTTAAACTTATTTTTGACATGAGTAGAATTCATTTGACCAAATGAAAAAGCTATGTTAATTGATTGTAGCCGGACTTTGAGTGATTGATATTCACTAACGTCCTCCTTGCTACAAAATAAAATAATGAGGGTAACAAAAAATATCCTTTGGACAGGACTCTAATCTATTGAAAAGTACTTTCTGCTCAATGTAAGAGACCTAAATACCAATCACGATGACAAAATATATAATAAGTTTGTATTTAGGGGAAATTTACTATTTAGACACAGTCTCTCTATTCCTCTCTATCCCCTCTCAATATATATCTTTCTCATTGTTACATTATCCGGATCGCCACTTATGTGATTAGTTCTCATAGAAGTCAGTCTACAATTAACCTATAATCCTTAAAGCTTCCACGTATTTTATTTAACGCATAGCATCATTAGGGACACTGCCCCAGTTTATAATTATTTAAACGGTATAAAAAAGACAATCGAATTTGCTCATTATTCTTATACTGTGTAGTTTTTGACGTAGTCTTTTAGAGGAAGAAGGCCATGGATCTACAATATATGACAATTACTTGTTATCCTTTAAATAGGATAATTGTCTGTAGCAAAGTAATTTCAGCTAAAAAAAGAGACACGGCTTTCCAATTAAATTAAATAACGCGTGAAAGTGAAGTCTGTCTTTGTCTCTCTCTCTCTCTCTTTCTCTCTCTCTCTCTCTCTTTCTCTCTCTCTCTCTCACTCTCTCTCTCTCACGTCTTGTCGCTCTCTCCCTCTCTCAACATCTTTTTTCTATCTATCTTTCTCCATCTATTAATATATCTATATATCAATCTATCTATCTGTCAATCTATCTATCTATATATCTACCTCTATCTCTTTTTCACTCTCTCTCTTCTTTTTTCACATTTTCACTCACTCTCTTATTATATTTGTTTAAGGACCACCTTTTGGTTGATTAGTTCTCATTGCAGTCCCTCTTAATTCTTAACATAAACGTCTAAGGTTACACTTATTTTTGACATGAGTAGATTTCATTTGACCAAATGAAAAGCGATATTAATTGATTGTAGCCGGACTTTGAGTGATTAATATTCAATAACGTCCTCCTTGCTAGAAAATTAGAATAATGATGGTAACAAAAAATATCCCTTGGACAGGACTCTAATCTATTCAAATGTAATTTCTGCTCAATGTAAGAGACCTAATTACCAATCACGGTGCCAAAATATATAATAGGTTTGTATGTAGGGACAATTTTCTATTTAGACACACTCTCGCATTTCATCTCTATCACCCTCTCAATATATATCTTTCTCATTGTTATATTATTTGGATCGCCACTTAGGTGATTAGTTCTCATAGAAGTCAATCTACAATTAACCTATAATCCTTAAAGCTTCCACGTATTTTATTTAACGCATAGCATCATTAGGGACACTGCCGCAGTTTATAATTATTTAAGGGGGGAAAAATGACAATCGAATTTGCTCACTATTCTTATACTGTGTAGTTTTTTGACGTAGTCTTTTAGAGAAAAAAGGCCATGGATCCACAATATGTCTATGGAAAGTACTCACTATCCTTCAAATAGGATAATTGTCTATAGCAAAGTAATATCCGCAAAAAAAAAGAGACCCGGCTTTCCAATTAAATTAAATAACGTGTGAAAGGGAAGTCTCTCTTTGTCGCTCTCTCTCTCTCTCTCTCTCTCTCTCTCTCTCTCTCTCTCTCACGTCTTGTCGCTCTCTCCCTCTCTCTTCATCTAATTCTCAATCTATCTTTCTCCATCTATTAATATATCTATATATCAATCTATCTATCTCTCAATCTATTTATCTATATATCTTTCTCTCTCTCTTTTTCAATCTCTCTCTCTTCTTTTTTCACATTTTCACTCACTCTCTCATTATATTTGTTTAAGGACCATCATTTGGTTGATTAGTTCTCATTGTAGTCCCTCTTAATTCTTAACATAAAGGTTAAGGTCTAAGGTTACACTTATTTTTGACATGAGTAGAATTCATTTGACTAAATGAAAAAGCGATGTTAATTGATTGTAGCCGGACTTTGAGTGATTAATATTCACTAACGTCCTCCTTGCTACAAAATTAGAATAATGATGGTAACAAAAAATATCCTTTGGACAGGACTCTAATCTATTGAAAAGTACTTTCTACTCAATGTAAGAGACCTAAATACAAATTACGGTGCCAAAATATATAATAGGTTTGTATGTAGGGAAAATTTACTCTTTAAACACAGTCTCTCTATTCCTCCCTATCCCCTCTCAATATATATCTTTCTGATTGTTATATTATCCGGATCGCCACTTAGGTGATTAGTTCTCATAGAAGTCAGTCTACAATTAACCTATAATCCTTAAAACTTCCACGTATTTTATTTAACGCATAGCATCAATAGGGACACTGCCGCAGTTTATAATTATTTAAAGGGTGTAAAAAAGACAATCGAATTTGCTCACTATTCTTATACTGTGTAGTTTTTTGACGTAGTCTTTTAGAGAAAAAAGGCCATGGATCCACAATATGTCTATGGAAATTACTCGCGATCCTTTAAATAGTAAGATTGTCTATAGCAAAGTAATTTCAGCTAAAAAAAGAGACACGGCTTTCCAATTAAATTAAATAACGCGTGAAAGGGAAGTCTCACTTTGTCTCTCTCTCTCTCTCTCTCTCGCTCTCTCTCTCACTCGATCTCTCACGTCTTGTCGCTCTATCTCTCTCTCTTCATCTATTTCTCTATCTATCTTTCTCCTGTAGCATCTACTTTACTGGAAACAACAAACAATGAAAGCAATGTGTAGTGAATTTTATAAATTTAATGAGTTCTCTCGTGTTTACGGTTTGTATGATCTGACGTGTAGAGTAGTCTTGCAGTCAGCAGTATGTGGTAAGTCTTCGTAGTTCGTAGGAAACGGAGATCGCCACACATGCCCCCCAAACACGGACTATTCATCTTCGTAGTACCGAGGTCGTTTAATGGTACGTCCTGAGCGAGATAGCGTCTTAGTAGGCACTACGTTAGTATCATCAGAAGCAGTACGGGAGTTTTGTATGTTTCTGTTCGATAACTATGTTCGTATTCGGTGGGCGTCCACGACGAGGTGGGGTGGCAAGGGAAACTGGTTGCGTAGAATCGACAAATGCAGCTTTAAGTCGGTCGATCGAAATCCGTTCTGCTTTGCCACCAACATCGATCAGGAATTGTTTATCTCCAGGGGTTATGACAACATAGGGACCTGTATACGGCTTCTGAAGGGGTCCTCGGTGGGTGTCAACACGGATTTAAACATATTTCGCTGACATCAAGTTCTTGGGTAAATTGGTTTGATAATAGCCGTGATGATGTGTTGGCCGTGGTGAATGAAGGGACACGTTTTGCCGAAAGGTTGCCAAAAAGTCTTTAGCGTGGAAGTCTGAAGGATGGTCAGGTATAAACTCTCCAGGGATTGTTAAAGGTTCTCCGTATACTAATTCAGCTGAAGAATGACCGATATCATCCTTAGATGCAGTTCTTAAACCAAGCAGAACCCAAGGTAGCTCATCCACCCAATTTGGAGTTATTAGACGAGCTTTGAGGGATGATTTCAAGGACCGATGAAACCGTTCAATCATGCCGTTGGACTGAGGGTGATACGCAGTTGTGTGATGAATCTGCACACCAAGTTGACTGGCCATCTGTTTCCATAGCGTGGATGTAAATTGTGAGCCCTGTCAGAAGTTATATCAACAGGAATACCAAACCGCGAGATCCAATTGGAGATCAGGGCTTTTGCACATTCTTCTGTTGTTGTGGTTTGTAACGGTATTGCCTCAGGCCATCGGGTGTTCCTGTCAATTATAGTAAGGAGATGGGTGAACCCCTTGACTGAGGTAATGGTCCAACGAGGTCAATGTTTATATGTGAGAATCGCGTTCCTGGGACATGGAATGTTTCTAACGGTGCTCGTATATGTTTTTGAATTTTCGAAGATTGGCAGTTGTGACATTGCTTAACCATGCTGACACTTCTTTCTTAAGACCATGCCAGATAAACTTCTTGCTGATAAGTCTGACTGTGGCCTTAACTCCAGGATGACTCATATTGTGAATAATTTCGAAAACCGGTCTTCTGAAGTCGGTAGGAACGATAGGTCTTGGGTAGCCAGTTGAGATGTCACAAATTAACTATGGACCGAGTCAACGGATGTTTTGACGATTTTGAGGCTTGTTAATGCAGTTTTGTAAGCCTGTATGTCAATGCTATTTTCTTGGGATTCCGCCATAGCTTGATAGTCAATGCCAATTGAGACTGAGTTTGTAATTGCTCTTGAGAGACAATCTGCGACAGTGTTGTTTTTTCCAGAAATGTGTCGGATGTCAGTTGTGAACTCGGATATGGCAGATAAGTGCCTTTGTTGACAAGCTGACCATGGTTCAGTTGATTTGGACATGGCATGGATTAATGGTTTATGGTCAGTAAAAATAGCGAATTGTCTCCCTTCAATGATGAAACGGAAATGACGGATGGCTAAGTGAATGCCAAGCAACTCCCTATCAAAGGTACTGTATTTCTGTTCAGGTTTACGTAACTGCCTGCTGAAAAATGCCAATGGTTCCCAATTACCTTGATGATTAAGTTGTTCAAGGACAGCGCCCACAGCTTGGTCGGAGGCGTCAGACGTTAAAGCGAGGGGTGAGTTCAAGCAAGGATGGGCTAACATTGTAGCGTTACTTAGTGCATTTTTACCGTCAGTAAAGGCTTTCAACATTTCTTGCGTCCAAGTAAGTGCTTGACGTTGTTTTTTGACTTTCAAAGCACTGTATAGGGGTCGAAGTATTTCAGCTAGTCTCGGAATGAAACGATGGTAAAAATTCAACATCCCGAGGAACTCTTGAAGTGACTTGATGGTTTTTGGTTGTGGAAATTGTTTAACAGCCTCAATTTTTGTCGCCATTGGAACAGATCCAGAATGCGAGATGTGATGGCCAAGGAAGTTAAGAGATCTCACACCGAAAAGACATTTCTCAAGACGGATAACGAGGCCTTGGTTTCTAAGTCTTTCGAATACGATTTTGAGATGTTCCATGTGTTCTGCCTCAGTTGAACTTGCAACCAGAATGGCGTCTAAATAACAAAATACGCAGTCTAAATCTTGTAAAATGGAGTCCATTAAACGTTGGAATGCTTGTGCTGCATTTTAAAATCCAAATGGCATTCTTAAGAACTCCCAAAGGCCGAAAGGGGTTATCACTGCCGTTTTTGGGACGTCTTCTGGAGCGACTGGAATTTGGTGGTATCCTCTGACAAGGTCGATCGAGAAGATGATCTTACCGTCTAAGTTTGCTGTAAAATCATGAATGTGTGGGACAGGATATCGATCTGGTATAGTAGCATCGTTAAGTCGACGAAAATCACCGCAGGGACGCATTGTGCCATCAGCCTTGGGGACCATGTGTAATGGGGAAGCCCAAGGGCTCTTTGATTTTTGAATTATGCCCATTTTCTCCATTTCCAAAAATTCCTTTTTTGCACACAATAGTTTTTCTGGAGCCAGGCGACGAGCACGTGCGAATACTGGGCGACCTTTGGTTGTGATGAAATGTTGCACGCCATGTTTCACAGTTGCCGTTGAAAATGTTGGTTGAAGTAGTTCTGGATAGTTATTCAATAATTTTCTGAATGTATTGCAGTTCGGCTCGAGTGGTGAGAGTTCGGCGTTTGCGCAAACTGAACTTACTGAACAAGGTACGTGCGAATACGTTTCAGCGTCGATAAGGCGTCGACACGAATATCCACAAGCAGATTATGATGACGTAGAAAATCTGCTCCAAGTAGGGGACGCTTGACGTCAGCTTTGATAAGTCGTGCATTGAATGAACGCGATCCAATACGTATGTTGGTTTCAAAGCATCCGTATGTTTTTATTGTAGAATCATTAGCAGCTTGTAATGCGAGATCAGAGGAACCCAAGCTTTTGTCTGATGCAGAGGCGGGTGTGACAGATACTTGAGCTCCACTATCTACTAAAAAACGTCGGTTTGAATTTTCATCGACGACGATGAGTTGGAGGTTTTTTGATCTGGGCGCGTTGGCTGAGTAAGAATCCGGGTCGACAGCAGAATTTACTGTTGACCCGGCTTGGCGTTTCCCTGGTTCTTCTTGTTTTTCTTGAATGAATTGAAGAGTTTGCATATTTGTACACATCGACGGGCATTTGAACCAAACCGTTGATGGTACCAGCAGAGGGAATCTATTTCACTGGTCATGGTTGGTGTGTCAACTTCACAAGTAGTATGAGAAATTGAAAAGGAGTCAGAGTTTGAGTGAGCAGCGTAGAAAAAATTGTCAGCTTCTCTGGCAAGTGCCCTGTAATCATCCAGGTTGGACGAGTTTGCTAATGGAAGTCTGATGTTTGCTGGAAGTTGTCTTAAGAATAACTGTCTGAAGAGAAGACAGGGCTTGTGTTTGCCGAGGAGCACTAACATCCTGTCCATTAACTCAGATGGCTTTAAGTCGCCCAAACCATTCATGTTGAGTAGAGATTCCGCTCTCTCTGTTTCCGAAAGGCCGAACGCAGACAGCAGGAAGTTTTTCAGTATTTCATATTTACATTCCTTGGGTGGTGATGATAGAATAGCAAGGGCTCTAGTTGCTGTGTCTGAGTCTAAGGCAGCCACTGCATAGTAGTACTTTGTTTCATCGCTTGCTATATCGCGTAAGGCAAATTGTGCCTCGCTTTGTGCAAACCACGCTGAAGGACAAGTGGTCCAGAATGTGGGCAATTTCAATGCTACGGCGTCGATAGACATGTTTATTATTATTATTATGTTCTTGTGAAGAGTTGAACTGGTAAATAGTAATAATAATAATATATACCTATCTCTTAAGTTGTTTTAAGTCGGGGTCACCAATGTAGCATCTACTTTACTGGAAACAACAAACAATGAAAGCAATGTGTAGTGAATTTTATAAATTTAATGAGTTCTCTCGTGTTTACGTTTTGTCTGATCTGACGTGTAGAGTAGTCTTGCATTCAGCAGTATGTGGTAAGTCTTCGTAGTTCGTAGGAAACGGAGATCGCCACACTCCATCTATTAATATATCTATATATTAATCTATCTATCTGTCAATCTATCTATCTATATATCTACCTCTATCTCTTTTTCAATCTCTCTCTTCTTTTTTCACATTTTCACTCACTCTCTCATTATATTTGTTTAAGGACCACCATTTGGTTGATTAGTTCTCATTGCATTATCTCTTAATTCTTAACATAAACGTCTAAGGTTACACTAATTTTTGACATGAGTAGAATTCATTTGACCAAATGAAACAGCGATGTTAATTGATTGTCAACGGAATTTGAGTGATTAATATTCACTAACGTCCTCCTTGCTACAAAATTAAAACAATGATGGTAACAAAAAATATCCTTTGGACAGGACTCTAATCTATTGAAAAGTACTTCCTGCTTAACGTAAGAGACCTGAATACCAATCACAGTGCCAAAATATATAATAGGTTTGTATGTAGGGAAAATTTACTCTTTAGACACAGTCTCTCTATTCCTCTCTATCCCTTCTCAATATATATCTTTCTCATTGTTACATTATCCGGATCGCCAATTATGTGATTAGATCTCATATATGTCAGTCTACAATTAACCTATAATCCTTAAAGCTTCCAGGTATTTTATTTAACGCATAGCATCATTAGGGACACTGCCGCAGTTTATAATTATTTAAGCGGTTTAAAAAAGACAATCGAATTTGCTCATTATTCTTATACTGTGTATTTTTTGACGTAGTCTTTTAGAGAAAAAAGGCCATGGATCCACAATATGTCTATGGAAATTACTCGCTATCCTTTAAATAGGAAGATTGTCTATAACAAAGTAATTTCAGCTAAAAAAAGGACCCGGCTTTCCAATTAAATTAAATAATGTGTGAAAGGGAAGTCTCACTTTGTCTCTCTCTCTCTCTCTCTCTCTCTCTCTCTCTCGCTCTCTCTCTCTCTCTCACTCGATCTCTCACGTCTTGTCGCTCTCTCTCTCTCTCTCTTCATCTATTTCCCTATCTATCTTTCTCCATCTATTAATATATCTATATATCAATCTATCTATCTGTCAATCTATCAATCAAAATATCTACCTCTATCTCTTTATCAATCTCTCTCTTCTTTTTTCACATTTTCACTCACTCTCTCATTCTATTTGTTTAAGGACCACCATTTGGTTGATTAATTCTCATTGCAGTCCCTCTTAATTCTTAACATAAACGTCTAAGGTTACACTTATTTTTGACACGAGTAGAATTCATTTGACCAAATGAATAAGCGATGTTAATTGATTGTAGCCGGACTTTGAGTGATTAATATTCACTAACGTCCTCCTTGCTACAAAATTAAAATAATGATGGTAACAAAAAATATCCTTTGGACAGGACTCTAATCTATTGAAAAGTACTTTCTGCTCAATGTAAGAGACCTAAATACCAATGACGATGCTAAAATATATAATAAGTGTGTATGTAGGGAAAATTTACTATTTAGACACACTCTCTCATTTCCTCTCTATCACCCTCACAATATATATCTTTCTCATTGTTATATTATCCGGATCGCCACTTAAGTGATTAGTTCTCATAGAAGTCAGTCTACAATTAACCTATAATCCCTAAAGATTCCACGTATTTTATTTAACGCATAGCATCAATAGGGACACTGCCGCAGTTTATAATTATTTAAGGGGGGGGGGGGAAATGACAATCGAATTTGCTCACTATTCTTATACTGTGTAGTTTTTGACGTAGTCTTTTAGAGAACAAAGGCCACGGATCCAAAATATGTCTATGGACATTACTCACTATCCTTCAAATAGGATGATTGTCTATAGCAAAGTAATTTCCGCAAAAAAAAGAGACCCGCCTTTCCAATTAAATTAAATAACGTGTGAAAGGGAAGTCTCTCTCTCTCTCTCTCTCTCTCTCTCTCTCTCTCTCTCTCTCTCTCTCACGCTTTCTCTCACGTCTTGTCGCTCTCTCCCTCTCTCTTCATCTAATTCTCTATCTATCTTACTCCATCTTTTAATATATATATATATATATATATATATATAATATATATATATATATATATATATATATATATATATATATATATATATTCATATATATATATATATATATATATATATATATATATATATATATAATATCAATCTATCTATCTGTCAATCTATCTATATATATATCTCTATCTCTTTTTCAATCTCTCTCTTCTTTTTTCTCATGTTCACTCACTCTCTCATTACATTTGTTTAAGGACCACCATTTCGTTGATTAGTTCTCATTGCAGTCCCTCTTAATTCTTAACATAAACGTCTAAGGTTACACTTGTTTTTGACATGAGTAGAATTCATTTGACCAAATGAAAAAGCGATGTTAATTGACTGTAGCCGGACTTTGAGTGATTAATATTCACTAACGCCCTCCTTGCTACAAAATTAAAACAATGATAATAACAAAAAAATTCCTTTGGACAGGACTCTAATCTATTGAATAGCAGTTTCTGCTCAATGTAAGAGACCTAAATACCAATCAAGTTGCCAAAATATATAATATAGTATGTAGGGAAAATTTAATATTTAGACACAACTTTTAACGATTATAGGTTAAAGTAGATTGACTTCTATGATATCTAATAACTTAAGTGGCGATCCGGATACAATAACAATAAGAAATATAGAGATTGAGAGGGCGATAGAGAGGAATAGAGAGAGAGAGAGTGTGTCTAAATATTAAATTTTCCCTACACGGAAACATATATATTTTTGCGCCGTGATTGGTATTTAGGTTTCTTACATTGAGCAGAAAGTACTTTTCGATAGATTAGAGTCCTGTCCAAAGGATACTTTTTGTTACCATCAGTGTTTTAATGCCCATTTTCTATTGTTAAAGCGGTATTTAGTAGGGGGAATTAGGTCCAAACAACCCTTGAATTGTGCAAATCAGGGTGAAAGCCTGGGCATTATATATATGTGATATGGAAAAAATCCTATATTTATTATATAGGAACACTTGAGGTCAGTATTAGCAGATACAAGGTTTTCAGATTAGAAAAATTTCGAAGGACGACAAATTTCTTTCATTTTATGCGTAAACTTGAGGAAGCCTCCCTCTTTTGTCTACTAGTTACATCCGATATCCACCAGTTACTCAGTAATGTTCCTGTGATTTGAGTTGTGACGCACATTTTTATCTGGTTTTATTTTTCCCACGATAAGTAATGCTATATAGAAAAATATAATCTAAAACGCATGTTATGTAAATTTCAGAGTGTTCTATATCGTGTTTTTCATACGGGTCTTGCTACCTTATGCAATTTTCGATTTTACCCAATGTGCACGGTTTAGCTAATTTTATATAAATGAATTGAAGTAATGATATAGTTTACGCAGTTATTTCCTTGTTTTATACTGGAATAGTAAAATTTAAGGTTAACCTATTTCGTTATGATTGATTGCAGAGTGTTCATTCATAAAGATGTTTTTCTATGGGTCTTAGCACACTGTATGCAAATTTTCATGCTTTCAACCCGAATTTTCACGGTTTTAGTCTAACTGAATAGAAATAAAGCTGAAACCTTCCTCTTTAATATGACACCAAATTTAGCTCTGTGCTTTTTTTAATGGTTGAGGTATTAATGCTTGAATGACCCAGTTTAAAAGTAGTCCTTTTCTCAACACGTGACGCAATATACAGATAGATCTATAGGTATTTTTTTTCTGCCATAAAATTGACGTCTATTGGGGTAGGCCTACCTACTTTCATTTAGATTTTCTACGATGACTTTTAGTGCATAGAGCATGTCTCCTGTACCTTCTCCTGGTCTTCTGTTAGGTCTATTTCAAATGTGGAGTGGTGGATAGCTCAGTCAGTAGGACCACGCTCTCCCCGGCCAGATCCAGTGAGGTAGCACCTCGAAATTTGTATTCTCTATTGTCCTCTGGCACGTTCCTATTCACTTTAATTCTTGTTTGTAAGCTATCTTTGATCATTTTGATTCCTGCAACCACATTACACAAAAAGATTTGTACCGATATAGATCTAGAATATATGTTAAGTTCGTGTTAATTCTACTACATTTGGCGATGTAATGAGTTGATGACTATTGGGCATTAATATATAAATTTTCCTTATAATATAGTAAAAACCTGATACAAATATCTATAACGGTTTTAAAATGAGAGGTCTTTTGAAATCAGGGAAAAACTTTATGGACACTGTAAATCTATTACTACAGACAAGTTAAATTTAAATCTAGCGTATACAGACACCCGGAGTAGAAAATTGGAAAAAGACTTGCACTTCTAAGAAGATTAATCAAATACACCAACAGTCACGGTGAGCTGGTGAGGATGATGATTGTGGACTTATGTTAAGAAGTCCCCATAAATATCGCTGAATTAAGCTACACAAAGTGCACACAAACTACAGGTCTTTCAATCTCCTTAAATTATACCGAATCATCGTGTGTATAGGTTGTGTGCCTTGAAGAATCATACTATGTCGTGATAAATCAACATTAAACACAAGAAGACGAGAACGAAGGTGTAAGAGTCTGCATGCTTTATTTTTGTTTGCAGACGAGGATTCACCGCGGAAACTAGAACCCTTGTGAGTATCAATAGCCTTCAATCTTCCCAGCTATGGTATACTCATTGTGGTGTATTGATAGCATGTCTGACCGGCAATCAGGTCTGAAATTTGATCCCCTATCAAGACAAGCTGACATTTTGGGTTTTTCTTTTCTTCGTGTACTTTTTATTTTGCTTTGTTTGGCACTGTTTTATATACACCTTTTCTGATATTTATCTTAAGCCAATGTCTTCTCTCCTAATTTGTAACTTTGATGCTTTGGTATAGTTTTTCCAAAAATATTTATTGGCGACGTAACTAAACAAGAAACAAGAGCAGTGATATTGGAATTTTGAAGGGGATATAATATTATCAATAAGTCGATCGCACATTGAAGGATCAGTTATTGTTTGAAGTATCTTGACGCCCAACAATTTTTGACCCATCTTTCCAATCCGCGGTGTTTGATAATTATTGAAAATACATTTTTTAGACCAGAACATCGTCCGACTAAGATAGCGACCAAGCGTTGCTATTTGTTAAATGCTCCAGTATGCGAGATAAACTCTTGATATACCCTGATGAATCTAAAAGACCAATAATTTGTAAAATATATTAATATAAAATACGAATTGCATTCATACACTTAATATCAGCTTAATTCAGACCAACATTTAAATAGTTTCTTTAATGCCAAAGAATTTGCGAAACTCTTGCCTATAGCGCGTGCTAATGTTGTAATAGACAAAAATGTTAACGCTGGAATTGATGCTTTCCATGATGAAACTACATCCGTAAATGACGTAACACAGATTATGGTAAGGAGCCATGTGATCGATGTCTGGCAAAAACTGTCGGACATACGGTATAGCCACACCGGGAATATTACATATGATAAATACTATACAAATTATTGTAATCATTTTCACCAACTTTTTCTCTTTGCTGTTAGCTGGGATTGACTGCTGGGTTTTACTTTCTTGTTTTACTGAAGAGAATGCAATTTGGTCGGAGAAATTTGAATCTGTCTTTCCATTTTTTGATCCACCCGAACTGCTGACATTTGCACGCCAATTTGAAGATGACTGGACGCGAGATATTGTGAGTTTAGTACACACCATTACTATAATCATCGAAGCAGTCGAAGAAATGAAAATATTCACATAATTTGAAAGGTCTTCAAATAACTTGTAATTTGGACCAAATATAACCATTATGCGAGTTATATTATCAATCAAGTCTCTTCGCCAATGAAGCTGACGTGTCAAAAACACCGGTAAGTAACTGACAATGAAGTAAGCTATGACACAACAGATAACAATCATTGTACGTTGAGGGGAAAACCAAGACTTGACTTTAAATGGAAAGACAACACACATGCAACGTTCGAATGCGATATATGCTGTAATCCAACAAGTCATCTGTACGAATATGACGTGAGGCCATCCGGCAGCCACATACATCAGACTCACAGGATCCCATGACAATTTGGGCAAATCTAGTAAGCTTATCAGGGTCAGAAGACTCATTGCTAAGAGAGATATAACTCCTCCAAAATCAGTGATTGCTAATCCGAAAAGACTTATGTTACTGCTTTCACTGAAGAGTCCCATGCGTTTAAAAACAATCATGTTAATGATATTTGCTATCATTCCGAATGTGGTGATGGTGCTTATTACGCCCACATACAAAACGAACTGCGTGAGTCGAAACTCATCGTCGCTGATGATTTTCCTTTTCCATTCTTCCGATATTGTTTGATTTATGCTATCCATGTTTGTTTTCACTTCATGCATAGTTATATGGGCCTTTGAGACTGACACTAATACTAGTACCTGGATGGGATATTGTTTTTTTTTTAAATCGATAAATAAATCGAATGGTCATGGATTCTAACTCATGTAGAGCAGTAGAGGTTTTTTGTTATGAATTTGGAGTAGATTACTATAGTATCAGTGTTATCAAAAGCTGACTTTAAAACTATAGTGGTTTGCAAAGTACCTAACACGTGTCAAAAAGTGGATTAAACTAAATATAAATTAACAACACCTCGTAGCTACTTAATTATTTTTTATAGGTATCTACATTTTGTACACATCCATTTTTTTGTCGAGCGATTGTCTTTACTGTTATCTATTTCTCGTTTGCCCAACTATCTGCAAAAATCTGAATGAAATAAACATAATTGTTATCAAAGGTGAACAAGTGCAGACAATCTTGTCTCAATATCATTATCGCATGCTATCATATTGAAATCAATACCCTTTGAATTCAAAAGCTTTATTGATGTAAGTAGGATGTATTATCTCAATTTCGCAAGTTCAAATGACATTAAATAACCTGCTCCCTCTCTATTTGATAATAGTGTCAATACAACAAATGACTCAAAATGCTAGTTTTGATATGGCAATTTGAAGACTGCTAGCATGCTCAAATACATTCTAGTATTGATTCGAAATCCACCAAAAGAAAAATGCCAATGGGCCATTTTCCTCAGTCAAGATACACTCTGAATAATGTCTTTTAAAACGATGATCGTATTTGACGAATGTCTATCTAGACAAGGTTTTGCGTTATTATTTTAAATTTTAGTAATGTCATATCATTATTCTATGATAAATAATTAGACATCATCTTTTGTCATTCTAATATGTTTTTTTTTCCAAAGCAAGTAGTTTTTCATTTTCGAAATGTCTAATATTTCAATATAATGATCCACTCATATTTTATACAATAAAAAGTATAAAAGGAATCTAATGATATAATGAGTAAATTATAGTGCAAAACGTTAGTTAAAACGTTAGCTTTCTATATCAGCCCACATTTACTTCACTTATTGGGATCAAAATAGAAATCGCACGACAAATTACATGCGCCAATCATAATAATTTAAAGCAATTTAAGGGCACATAAATTTAAACAATTTTATTCAAGATCTCACCGCGTCAGTGGTATCATGTCGGTTTAAACCAAGTAAAGGGAATTGATTCTGAATATTAGAAATGATCAGAGGTACCTTTTGTGGGTTCTTAAAAGACACTGCAATAAAAAACTGTTATTCAACTTTAATATCGTAGTTTTGACCCGTACTTGAAATTCATTTTTTTCGCTTGGATCACATTTTGCAGAGTATGATATGTGAGGATATGTGCTCTTGTGATATGACACTCGCTTTCGGATCGGAATGTCCTGGGTTCGAACCTCGCTCAGCACATAGTTCAGTCCTTGGAAAAGGCTCTTTACTCACATTCTCTCACCGTACTCAGGTGTCAAATGAGTACCTGACCGTTAACAGCGTTTTCTATCCTAAAAATTGCAATGTCGTGTCCCGTCCTACATGTTAAATGTTACTGTTGACCAGGGCCCTTGTAAAGCGCTTTGAGCACATTTAGTGGTTATTGCGCTATTTAAAAGCTCAATTATTATTATTATTATTATTATTATTATTATTATTATTATTATTATTATTATTATTATTATTATTATTATTATTATTATTATTATTATTTTATTATTATTATATTATTATATTATTATTATTATTATATTTTTATTATTATTATTATTATTATTATTATTATTATTATTATTATTATTATTATTATTATTATTATATTATTATTTATTATTATTATTATTATTATTATTATTATTTATTATTATTATTATTATATTATTATTTATTATTATTATATTATTATTTTATTATTATTATTATTATTATTATTATATGTTCGAGAGATATGGGAAAGCACAAGTGAGCTTAGTTGTTACTTTATCTGTTCTTATTTTGATTTGATGAGAAATTCCAACAATTTCACAACATTCATTTGAAAAATGCAAAACCGATGAGTTTCGAAAACGTAATAAAGATTACATAAACCTGTTGGAAAAGCGAAACTATGGGGAATTCATGGTTCCTCATTGACCTGCTGACCAAGCTATCGACATGGATACATTTTTACTTTTATCTTATTGTATGAGTCTCGAGTTATTCAATCCACAGACAGTGCATGCAAACACTTAAGAAAATTATGTCAGTCAGGGTCTCTCAGCCCAATGAATTTTATTGGCCGCACACTGAGAGTATTTGTGAAAGTAACTGTTGCATATGTTGTAAACACCATTCATCTAAAGTTTTAGATAAAATACTGGTCCATTATCACATTTTATTTGTGTGGTGGGCCTTGATTTATAGGCCCTAGTCACTTGTTCCGATCCGGTTAACCTGTGTTCCAAATGTGACACACCGTTGTGCTAATTAGGACACCCAGTTGTGCCACTTCGGACCCCCTTTGAGCAGTAAGACAACCCATGTTTCAACCTGCATTATTATATTATTACCATTACAATGCTTAAGTAGTGGCATTTAAATACAGACAATGACATTTAAGGGTTACTTTGCTGAAAATGTTCATAACAAATGTTTAACGTATCCATTATTTTTTTTAAATATTAGATTTGAAAAGTTTAAACTTTAAAAATGTGTTTATTGAACTATTAATACATAAAAAGTCAAAAGTAAGGGAAATAATGGTACTGTCAGTAATTGTTGCTGACGTTTTATCTTATATTACTTGGGGGGGGGGGGGTATCTTAAAAAGAGCTATTGATTATTTCTTTAAAAATGATTTATACAAGTAATTTCTTCATATATCTTGCAACTAGGCCTAGATTATGTTGATGGTGGATTAATCATAACCTTAGCTGATGAATCTCTGTCTAGATTGGAGCAACCGGGTGTCCGTTTGGAACAACTGGAAAAAAAAGAAGAAAACTAGCACCAGTCTAAAGCTGCGAAGAAATTATTTTTTTTACATGTGGTTGAATTTGTTTAATGCCACTGACTTTTAGGGGACGGGGGGGGGGGGGGGGGGGGGGGGGGGGGGTGGAGACGAGGAGGAATATAAACTTTAGCCGAATGTCTGATTTAATACAGCTGGATATCTGGATTGGGTCAACTGGCTGTGCAAGCTGGAGCAACCGGGTGTCCATAGTTGAACAAATGGGTGTCCGAATTGGAACACCCCGGTGTCTGCATTGGATGATTTGGTGGAAACGTTTTCAATATCTATTTAATGAATGATTTTCAAAAAAAAAAATGCATCCTATACTTATTATTGAATCAAATGCACTTGTTTTGCAAAATTTGTTGTTTTTTTATTGCTGCTTTGACTGCAAGATACCTCAAATTCGTGAAACAGTGATATGAGAAGTTCGTACCCGATCTTCAGAGTGAGACAATGATTTTAAGAGAAGATTGAAATAATACGAACACGCTCTGAAAGTGGCTTAGATATAGCGTGCATTTATTTCTGGCTGTGTTCAATCGGAACTCAGCTCTATGTCATAACTCATATCAAAAGTAGGCGTTAAAATAGGTGAATTGTAAAGGGTGTCCTACTTGGAACACTGTCCGGATTGGAACACCCAACCCAATCGTATATTTTATCCAAACGAGTCGAAGAAACATTTCCGTGGTTTTAGTTTTGACTTGATAATTTAAAATAAGGAACTGTGTTTTCAGTCCACCAGTGGACTGAATACACAGCGGTGTATTCAGTCCACCGGAAAAGGTTATTATTATACGGGCTAAACTGTTTGCCCGAGCGCGAGAAGGCAAGGTGGCCGGCTGTTTTAGCACAGCGTAACTGTAACCGGGGTGGGATTAGTTAGGTATTCGAGCTCCTTTCTCGGCATAATATTTACTTTATCTCTTTCTTTTTTTTTGTACTCTCTTGGCAAAAAAATTCTTAATTTTCAATTTCAACACGTTGACACCATTCCTGGTTTGAAGGACGTTTAACATTTTTTATTTATTTACTTTCACTCAGATTTAATATTATTATTTTTATTTAAAACACAGTGAGACGTCAAAATGTATTGCCTTGTGCATTCCTTGTACGTAACAATATGAGTCAGGAGATAAAGGAAACAAAAACGAACAAACAAAATTTTTAAAAAATATATAAAGAAGAAAGAAAACAAAACAAAAAAAATGTTAAGAGGACAACTTTATAATTATAGGCTCTTGAATATGTTTGAGGATTGTGTGTGTGTGTGTGTGTGTGTGTGTGAGAGAGAGAAAGAGAAAGAGAGAGAGAGAGAGAGAGAGAGAGAGAGAGAGCGAGAGCGAGAGGGTGGGGTGGGAGAGATTAGAGATAGATAGATAGGGCTAGTAGAAAGGAAGAAATGGGATACATGTCAAAAAATTCTTAATTTTCAACTTCAACACGTTGACACCATTCCTGGTGACTTGAGAAGTTTTATTGATTTACTTTTACTCACTTTCAATATTATTATTTTAAATCAGAACACAGTGAGACGTCAAAATGTATTACCTTGTGCATTCCTTGTACGTAACAATAGGAATCAGGGGAAAAACGAAACAAATACAAACAAACAAAAAAAAAAAAAAAAAAAAAAAAAGAATACAAAAAGTTAAGAGAACAACTGTATAGTTATAGGGTCTTGAATATGTTTGAGGGAGCGTCAGAGAGAGAGAGAGAGAGAGAGAGAGGAGAGAGAGAGAGAGAGGGGGGGGGGGTGGGGGTGGGAGAGCGTAGAGATAGAGAGAAAGATAGATAGGGCTAGTAGAAAGGAAGAAATGGGATACCAATACCATTAAAAAACACAGGCGTGCTCGAGGTCGGTGTTCGATGTGAAAAATGACCAAATATAACATTATTTGGGCAGACAATACTAAAACTTTGATCTCCTTGGAAAAATCATCGGTTTTGATAATCACAAAAACCCTTTAAAAAAAAAAAAAAAAAAAAAAAAAAAAAAAAAATATATATATATATATATATATATATATATATATATATATATATATATATATATATATATATATATATATATATATATATATATATATATATATATATATATATATATATATATATATATATATATATATATTAATGTAAATTTTCACTCACATTTTTTGCCGAGACGACTCGTTTCTGTGTTTTTCCTTTAATTCACACTTCTTCAGTCGGCATAATCCATTCTGTCATGTCCGTAGAAAACTCCAAACTAAAGTTGTTTCTCTGTGTAGTGGTGATTAGTTTTTATGTGTATTGTGATGTGCTCTCATGTTTATATTATGAGTGTGTGTGTGTGTGTGTGTGTGTGTGTGTGTTTGTATGTGTGTGTGCGTGTAGGTGTGTTGTGTGTACATGTGTGTGTGATATTGTAGTGGAATGTGGTTGCGGCGGGGGGGGGGGGGGGGGGGGGGAGGGGAGAGGGGGAGGAGGGTATAATAGGGTCGGGAAGGGGGGGGGGGGGTTATTTGGCCTTTAGCGTTTTGAGCTTGAATTTGTTAGAGTGTCTGCACATTGTCATCAGTTCAGATCTTTTGTTTAAGGTGCTATTGTTTCTGTGGTTGTGTAGTAAAATCTCCAGTTTCTCTGTCAGGCATAAATTGCATTTTCTAGCACCGCATCTGTAGGGGCTGCTTTGCTTGACGACCTCCCAGGTTATTGTTGGTGTTTTTTGTGTGTTTATTTGTTCCCAATAATGCATTGCTAATTTGGTGCTTTTTGCTTTGCTTTCATGTGTTATGTAGGCTGTGTGGTTGTTGTATCGTGTTTTGAATGGGGGTTCTGTGCTGCCGATGTATTGTGCTGCGGTGTTGTCAGTGGTTATGGTGGCTTTGTAGACTATGGCGCTTTTTGGCAGTTTCCTTTAAGAGGGCAATTGTCTTTCTTTCTGCAGTTACAGTTGTCTTTATTTGTATTGGTGTTGTTGGGTTCGGATATGATTTGTCTGTTGTGGTTGGTAATGATCTGTTTCATGTTTTGTGCACAGCTGTAGCTTATCTTGACGTTGTTTCTGTTGATTATTTTGTGCAGACGGTGGTTCTTCGGGAAGTGCTTATCGATGAGTGCAAGGAACTGCTTGCCGATGTTTGAAGTGATTGCGTTGTTGAACGGCGGGTTGAACCATATTATGTTCCTTTTTCTGTTTTGTTTTGGTGTTGTGGCGTGTGTTAAATTTTTGTATTTCAGTGTTGAGTTGTGTCCGCTCTGTTTGAGTGCCATTTCGTAGTCTTGTTTTGTTTCGTTGAATATGTTTTCATTTGAAGAGAGGTTGTTTCGTACCTACAAGTACCCACCAACACTCATATATATATATATATATATATATATATATATATATATATATATATATATATATATATATATATATATATATATATATATCAAGGATTACCATACTGAAAGGATTGACATGTGGAATCTTCAGCCCCCGCTAGTGGGGGCCATTGGTTGGATAACGATTTCAAGCAAAACTACTACTTTTCTGCCTTGGTAGAATTTCCTTGAATGCGCAATAACTGATTCTGTTCTTATAATTTCGGTACTTTATAAGAAATTGGTTAATTCGCGACCATAAGTTTTAAATGATATTTCTTATTTCTTGAATGATATGAAAATATATAAAAAGTAGTGAACTATCAACAATTTTACTGGAAAGTATGAACTATTTTTTATGACGCCCTCTTACAAATTGAGTGATTGGGTTTGTTTTCATTTTTTTAAATCGAAAGTACGAATCTGCTTTCAATTCCTTTTAATAACTAGATAAATCTATGGCTAATTTATCGAACCAGAATCTTTGAAAATCGGTAAGTACCAATAATAATTGCGTAATAATTATTATTTAAGAAATGTTTAGAATTAGCATCTGGCTGTAGTTCCTGCAGACGATAGTTGGACCCGTTGTCGTGCTTGCTCTGTCGAGTCGCACAGATATGGTGATCAGACTCCGACATCCTGATTCGGATTTGTTTCTTATTTTATTATGGCTTGTGGCTTTATATTTATATATTTTTTTCTATATGGTTAACTGATAAATATTGACTTTATTGTATTAGTCTAGTGTATAAGTCTAGAGGGCCCTTTGCTCGTCACGTCAACTTCACAACTTGAACAGTCCTTTCTACTACTATCTAACAACAGTTGCTAGATAGATAGTAGTCATTGCTATTGCTAGATAGCTAGACTAGAATAGTTAGTGGGTCTGATATGATGGAACTTGGACTCTGAATATATAGTTATGCCCATTACATGGATCTGGTGTTGCTGATATGACTGTCAATCGTATGGGACTAGTACTCTGAATATATGGTTTTGCCTCATTAATGAAAATGATCTGAGATGTTACTGTTACAACAGTTACACTCACCCAACTCAATCACTCTAATTATCTCTGTGACTATGGGAGGGAATTATGGATCCATTGACTGAAAGGGTTGTACTAGTAGTCTGAATATATAGTTTTATCTCAATGATATGAGAAGTAACTCTATTAATTAACCCTTGACTACATGGAAAGTACGATGGATCTGATTCTGATGCTACTCATTGACTGTAAGGAATGAACTATAGTATAGTAGTCAGATTTTTTATGAATGGCGCATGTTTTTCTAGTTTTTTCTCAAATGTCCTTCTATCAAAAGTTGTAAAACTTTGTGTCAACCTCCGAATCAATTTCTATTTACTGAATAAACATTTTGGCCCGTATTGTGATGCCATATCACAAAAAAAGATTTCTTCTTCACGACCTATAAAAATCTACTTTAAAACCCCTGTCATAAAATTAGAGATTTTACTCTGCTAAAAATGTAAACATTTTCACACCACAAAGTAAGATGAATTCATCGTTTTTCAAAATAATCTTGTGACACGGTAGTTCCGGCTAGTGGTTATGAGTTCATATCATACTATTTTCCGAATAAAAGCAACACACATTAACTGTTATTAATTAACAACTAATGTAGTTTGCATCCCATTTTGAAGTTGTAATTTATTGCTTTTTATTTACATCACGTCACAATTACCGAAGACTGATATGAATCTCTAGCTTTAACTCATTTGAACTAGTGATTAAATACTCAAAATTGTCAAATTAACAATGAATGTTTATATTTAACTTTGAAAAAATTGTATCTATGCATGAACGTTTCACACAGCATTTTAAGTTTTCTTTTAAACCTATAATCTCTTAAACAATACGATATCATACGGAATCTCTATCGGTTCCTCTCTTGTAAGGCTGCGAAAAGAAGTCCGCTTTTATCTATCGATAAGTCATTAATTAAAGAGGACAGCTATGGAATTGGAATTTCACAATCAACCCTCAGTTTTGCATGTTATTGTTGTTGAACATAAGCACATATTTGTGGAAACATTGTATCCTAAATTGATGAATTTCTACTTTTGACTGGTCTACATTAAATTTATGTAATCCTCTTTGGCATAAAGAACAAGCTATTTCTCAAAAATTTGAAATCAAAATAATGTTGGAAGCGCGTAATATTCACTTTCATTTGTATTCATCAATAACGTATATTGATTGTTATAAAATGTAAACATGTCTGTCGTTCCTTCATATTCGGATTCTGTACGAACATCATATAAGTTTCAATTAACCGAACATTCCATTTTAACAAATTCTGTCAAAATGGATAAGCGGAAAATAATCTTTTTGACACTATAATCATATTTAGATTCCAATACTTACTAGTTATCAATTTTAATATAGCTGTAATAAGCGAAATTCTTTCCTATTGTTTTAAAATTCGTGAAAAAATATATTTTACTAGGACAAAATGATCCAGAGGTTCATACACATTTTTGCAGCTGTACATTGTGAACAGCTGAGAAAAAGAAGAAAAAGGTGCGCCCCTTATTGTATCCCTTAGTAGATATTTTGGTATTCATCTTTTTCTTGGGATCATCCTCCGCAGATTACCTCCCTTTGTTGATATTTTACATCTCCTTTCCCCTTCATCTAATTGTTCACCTTCATCTTCATCATCATTTTACATGTACATTCATTAATCAAGCTTCTAAAGAAATCATCCTGAATCAATCACTATAAGATCAGTTTTTAGAATATCTAACTACTCATCCTTTCCGTTTCTTGGCTACTCCTATTCACTGCTGATAATAATAATAATCATTAAATATTTTTTTGGACCCAGAATTCACAATCACTCTCTAAAAAGGTAGATCTTGCCATATAATAATGCCCCTGCTGTTATTTTGGTTTGAATTTTATATATTTTTTGTTGGCCCCCACTAGCGTTGCCTGAAGATTCCATATGATTGTCCTTTCACTATAGTTGTCCTTGATAGATATATATATATATATATATATATATATATATATATATATATATATATATATATATATATATATATATATATATATATATATATATATATATATTTATATATATGCAAAGAAAGATGACTCTACGTTCTTTTAAGGACTCAAAAACAATGGTTTGATGGCGCTTATTGAGGTCGTTTTAGCGCTAGTAGAATGGAAGAAGTGGGATACCAGTTTTAAAAATCCTAGTTTTACAAGACATGATAGACAATGAACAATAGACTAGCCCTACAAAACAAAGGACAAGGGATGATTTTGAAAGAAAAGGATGTTGGAAGAGGACAAAGTCAATACTGCCCGGGTCGGGGGGTGGGGGTGGGTGGGAGGGTGTACAGGCGTGGTCGAGGCCAGTGATCGATGTGAAAAGTGACTAAATTGAACCTTACTTGGGCAAACAATACTAAAATTCTGATCTCCTTGGAAAAATCATCGGTTTTGATAATCACAAAAATTCTAACGGACTCGGAAAAATTAAAAATAGATATAAATATTAATTTAAAATTAATTATAGAAACATTATTCTCTGTGTAGTAATTTTGGTCAAATTGGTCAGGCCAATGGCTATCTGGCAGCCACTGTAAGAAACTCGAGCATCTCTCAATCAAGACTTTCCGAGAGTAAATAAAACGCTGTAAATGATATTATTAAGCCGTCAGATTGTCATAAATTTTATGCCTGTCCATTTATGATGATGCCTAACCTACAATAGGCTAAGCATCAATGTCGCCAGTATTGACTAAGGTAAGTATCGACGGTATTTGGTCCTTTTTAAATATTTTTATTTCCGGTGGACTGAATACACAGTTCCTTAAAATAAAGTATATTTTCCTCATGGGATCAATCCATTATCGTGAACTGAAGACACACAGCCACCTTAGATATTTGCCTATCACTTGAAGCAACCAACCAACTGACCCTTAGCATTAATCACAATCTTAACACAGATGATTGAAAACAATGCATAGCGTTTTTAGGAATTGCAATGCAATTCCTTCATCAGTGAGTCAAAATATTGTGAACAATAGATAGAACCAAATTGACGTAACTCAGCTCTGTGTTATTGTTTTTTGTTTGTTTTTTTTTAGGTCGTTTTTAAATGAAATTTTCTCTCTAAATACTATCAATCAGACTGTTGTTATAACATGCCTGACCGTTGTTTTTGTTGGCTCTTACATTTACGTGATTTGAGTGATTTTTATCTGACATAACGCCTGGATTTTAATACCATCTAATTTGTGATAATCTTGTGGTTTTATTGATATACATTTTAACGATTTCTAACAGATGATTTTTTTTTAATTTTCAAAATTTAATTAAGGATTCTCTAAAGTCAGACATAGTTTTAAACTGCCATTTGTTCACAGCCATATTGAAAACTTTATTCACTGTGCTTTATATTACAACTTTTAACAACTACGTGCACATTGATCTATTTATAATAACAATGTTATGAACAGACTCAGAGCGTAACCATCGTTAACTAATAGTCTTGAACATTGATAAATAAATCTCGGACGATCATTTAATTATGGTTTGTATTTTATTTCCAATGAGGCACGAAGTAAAAAAGATTATAACTGATTTAATTATACATGATCAATTTTTATATTTGAAAAGTGTCATAACATTATTTTTTGATCGATGAAGACGTCTGAAAAGTTTTATAGTAATAGAAAGATTAATAATTGAAAAGCCGCAAGACTGCACCCCCCCCCCCCAATTCACACAGAGTAAATAATCATCTTCGTTCCCAGCAATGAAGCCAAACACAATAATCTACATGTCTGGGTATCAAATTGTATTGGTATTGAAGAATGGTCCTTCAGCAATGGAAATACCAACACTATCGTTGCTGGAGAATAGATGTGCTTCACACCGATCAAAGAAAACAACACATATACCTACTGCCCCTCTCAAAAGTAAGTTCAGTAAAATAATTCAAATTTAATCAATTTATCATGAATTGTATATAAGGATGTTAAGACAATTTTCATTACAATTAACAGAATTACAATAACAGGAAATAGAATCACAATAATACAGCACATTGAAAAAAAAGGACATACTTGTTAGGGCATCGAAATAATGTTTGTGTTAGTATGTTGTGTATCCACCCTGTGCGTTCTTCAATATCCTTATACTGGACACGTAATCTTCGCTCATTTCATTACACGGGTCTATTAGTAGCTTGAACATGAACATCAATTCGGCGTATTTTAGGGATTTCATGCGCTTCTAGTTGATAAGACTCTAAACGTGCTCAATTGGGTTTAGGTCAGGACTTACCACTGACCACTTCATTGTATCGATACGTTGCTCATATAAAACAGTTTACTAACAAGTGCTCAATGAAGTGGGTTGTTATCATGTACGAATACATACATTTTATTGTTATAATTGTTAAAGAAAGGAAAGAAAACATATTGTACAAGAACTTTAACAATGTGCTCTTGAGAAACCATTTTTCCTTCAATTCGAACCAAAAGCGTTTTGAGCTAATGTCTCAGCGTCCATGACGGCGAGTCCACAGCAGTCTGTTTATTTTATGATTGATAGAAAGTAAGGGACATATTGCTGGCCTTCATGCTTCAATCCAGCATCTTAGAACAAATATGAACAGTTTGTGAACTGATGCCATGCTCTATTGCAGTAGAACTAGCTGTTTTTGAGTGATCTTTGTTCATGTTTGTTAATGATTGAACGATCGACATCTTCGGTGGTCATTTTGGACAACCGGGTCTATGCTTTTTTTTTTTAGACAAATCGTTTCCTTAAATTGTTTAACGATTATAGATATGGCTCATATTCATTGAAATATTAAATGTTTTACCAATTGAATGATACGTTTCACCTGCCTTAATTCTATCAATTAATTGGCATCTATCCTTAACAGTGAGTCTTATCATTGCTGATATGGTTATTCGAATTCTTTGATATTGATAATAATCTTCTTTGTAAAGATTCGAATTGGAATAAACATTATATCAAAATAATGCGTTTAAATGGTGTTTGGTAACCCCATACCAGTTTATACAATTTGGTAAGAAAAAGCATATTTTCATCAAAATAGAATTAAAAAATGATTTCTTTTATTTGACAATTTGCGACAATCGATTTTTAAAATGGTTTTAAAAGCATACACTCCCTTAGAAGCTTGCACCAAAATGTATTAAACAATGACCATTTAGAAGGGAATTTTCTCAGCTGTAATAACGAATATGAAAATTATATATCGGGGAGTTCAACAGTCTTATAGGTCCAATTGAAGAAGTGGAACTTACTTTTGTAAGTGACTGTATATATATATATATATATATATATATATATATATATATATATATATATATATATATATATATATATATATATAATATTTAGGTCATCCTAAGCAGCATATTAAAAGGCTAGAATTGGAATATTTTAAACTCTTTTTATCTTAATTCCGAGTCTAATTCTGATATTTTTTACACTTGTGCAACTTCTTGATGATTTACGTAACAAGAGACGTTTTGGAATGAAATTGACTACCGACGTGACTTGCAATTGCACTCAGGGCATCTGCATACGGACCTGGATTTTAATTAAAGTAATCCGGGTCTGCCTGTGGATGCTTTGCGTTCTTTCAATATACTGTAAGAGAGTTAGCTTATACCGGTTACACAAGAGTTCTAGTGGGTAATGATAAATTACTCCAGCAAGTGGGTTTAATGAGTTCACAGTGCTTGTATATCAGTTAAATTTGGTCAATATTTAATGGGTTTAGGATAGTTTTACGTTCCACAGTTAAAGGATTGGTCATTATATTGAGTACTAGAAAATGTCTTTCTTTGATCAGTGTTAATTGGTATTTGGGAATAAAAGCATCAAATTGTAGTTGGTATTTGTTATTTGGGCGTAATGGGCGTAAAAACTGACGTTTACCAAAATAATATTATTTAATAAAAGGCGGACTTAAGCATTAATATTTAGGGATTTAACATTTCGAGTTGAGTATGATTCGCTTTTATCTTTAAAGGGGCCGGCTTAGACTGACATGGGGGGGGGGGGGGGGGGGGGGGGTTCAAAATCAGTAGGAGGAGTGGTTTGAAGGAATTGTGGGAAGAGTTTACAATAGGGTATAAAATAATGTTTCTGATGAAACCGGGATTCTATTCTAGATTCTAGATTCGATTCAATTCTATTCGATTCTACATTCTACTTTACTTCGGACTTCACATTTTTACTGTCAACTTTCTGTGCTCACTATCATTGATTGCAGTTACGGACTTGTAAATAGTCCACCTATATCGAAAATGGTCACATAGACAAATTGACTTAGCATTTGGATTGATTTTACGATTTGAAATGTATGAAACTGATTGAATTAAGACCATGCTATTTGATTTGGATTTCGAATTTATCACAACAAATAAAGGAGTAAGAAACCAAAATTGGAATCTGGACTTTGATTTGAATGTCTTGATGTTGTACATTCAATTATCATCATTGGTCCTTGAACTATATTGTCATTATTCAAATCTAAAACGCAATGTAAAGGAATATCAATACCATCTATCAAAAAGTCACTAAACGATCATTAGCCTTTATACATGTGTGCAACTACGCCACATTACAGGAGGTAATTAATAATAATAATAATAATAATAATAATAATAATATAATAATAATAATAATAATAATAATAATAATAATAATAATAATAATAATAATAATAATAATGATAACAATAGTTATTATTATTATTATTATTATTATTATTATTATTATTATTATTATTATTATTATTATTATTATTATTATTATTATCATTATTATTATTATTATTATTATTATTATTATTATTATTATTATTATTATTATCATTAGTAGTAGTGGTAGTAGTAGTGGTAGTAGTAGTAGTAGTAGTAGTAGTAGTAGTAGTAGTAGTAGTAGTAGTAGTAGTAGTAGTAGTAGTAGTTCTGTTAATAGTTTACTGTATCAACGTTGGGGTGTAAAATCACCACATGAGATAGGGATAGGGTGACTGACATTAATTTCTTATCATGAAGAAGGGGTGTAAAACCACCCCATGGAATATGAATAGGAATATGATTATTGGGATAGGAATAGGGTTAAGGTCGTTCTACAGAAACTTGTCAATCAGTGTCATTATTATCGGTATTGTTTAAGCATAAAATAAAATAAGCTGCATTATCTATTTTTCATCTTTATGATTATCAAGTGTATTCTCTTTTTTTTTTAAACGGGGTTGGGCGAACAAAAATTGTTCCCTTTCGTGAATTTTATGTTTTTTCATATTTTATTAATGTTTTCGAAAAAATCGAAAAAAAATCTAAGCCATTTTTTTTGCAGATTGATATACGGATATCTTACTTAGTTATTTTATCACCTGTTGACTTAAATGATGATCTGGCATTTGGCGCCGGTTTAGCTGAGTTGAACGATTGACTTTTACTTGTAAAAGTAGCTTAAGCGTCATAATTCCTGCTTTGTAAAACAATTCCTCAAAATTTTTATTTATTAACTAGATCTAGTAAAAAGCCAGCAATTTCGCGGGGAAAGAACTATTTTCATTCGATATTGTACCCACCATCATTTAATGAGGGCAGATTGGTAAACAACGTTGTCTGTGTAACTTGGTACATCCTCTGTTGATTTTTCTCTGTGGCCCAACATGAAGTGTTAGCCACTACAGCCTCTGACCCGTGACAAAGCAACATAAGTTGTCGTGTGTAAACACAGGTTGTGGTAAGAAAATCAACTGCGAACATAAACCTGAATTAACAGACGTGGGCAGAGTTGAAAGACGATCCTGGGGAGGCTTTCCGAAAGCTCCTACAAAGGGAAACAACTCAAATAATATTCCCTCAACTAACCCCAAGAAAAAATAAAACCTAGCACCATTAACTAACCCTAATAGTAATAGGAAAATAGGAAAAACAAACGCCCTAGCACCTTTGCCAAGACTTATGGCTAACCCGAACTTAAAAAATCCTCCGATCTCGAGCTAATCCTAATAGAAAAAAAAAACAACCCTCGGACTGCCCTGCACTACTTTTCAATACTTCACATATCAAAATGGCGGCCGAGAATCAAAACAATAGTCAAATTAAGAAATTTTAAACTTTCACAAATCTATCAAGGTTTGTTCTAGAGTTTTTTAAATGCTTCTATTTGACGACAAATTGAATAAATAAACGCATGACAAAAGACCAACGGTGAAAATACAAGTTGAATGAATACTGGGGATGTAGGAGCTTTCAGAATGTCTCCCTGATCCCTGGATCAAGAACTTACCTTACAGTACAGTAGTACAGTACTCTGGTGATCATGTTTTGATTGTTGATTGGTAAAATTGAGAGTTTGCCCATAATTCAAAACTAAGTAATATACACTGATCTAATTTACATGAAAGAAAACGGGTGTCTTGACCACTTTAATCCTGAGGTCAAATGAAAATCTGAAGCAGACGCGAACAGTATCAATTATTCCATCATAATAATATGTCTATTTTTGGTTTGTTCGGGATAGAAACTAGATATATATAATGGGTTTGATCTACATTACATTTCCATGTGCTCGAGGTTATTGGTCACATTGCAAAGTGTGCTCAAAATGACCCACATAGTGAAAAGTGTTCACATTTTAATAATAACCAACGTTACAATTGGTCATTTTGCTCAACATGATACATGGGTATGTTTACAACGTTCATAAACAAAGCAGCGTGTTTAGATACATTGAGAAAACTCCAATCGTTGTACAGCAAAAATTCATGTGATTGATGAATAGGTTGGACGAAAACATGAATATAGATCGCTCCCATTGACAGTTTGCCGATAACGTTGAACTAAAAATTTCCCAGGGCAATAATTATCACATCGATGGCATAAAAACGACAGCAACATTAGCAGTAATATTAGATGCTGTTGTTAATCTGTGAAACTTATTTAAAATTTCTGTAAATCTGAATATCTTAATGTGAACAAGTGAATAATATAATCATGAATGCCACGATTTGCTGAAAAATGCCAATCGGAAAGCTCCTCACTCAGGAATTTCTGTATTGATGTTTATACTGGACAGATAGAGTTGAGGGTGTGACCATAAGTTAAACCTGGGTATTATCCACCCTAAACCATCACATTGAAAGCATCAAAGGAGCAAAAATAATACTTTATGTCATAAATAGATGAAAACTGTTGAAAACTTAGTGTTGATATGAAATCATTAAAGTAATTAAATGTATACAAATAAATAATAATGTGAAATTGAATGTAAGCTTCAATTTAATTACAAAAACAGATCAGATCAACGTTTCGGGTTTCCCCTTTATCAACAAAACAGGATGAATGAAACACCACAGATGACTTCCTGCTGCTGTCACTAATGATTTATACTTATACCGACATTATTTATTATTTTTTGTATTTATTTTCAATTTCATTGTATTTATTTTCAAACAACAGTCTACACGTTTTATATTTCACTTTCTAAACTGCATTACATAGTTCCCCGCCTCCTCCCCACTTTTCACTTAATTAGTTGCACAACCTTTAGAAATATCTCGTATTCTATTTTAATCCATGCTTCCTTACAAAAGAGCATACTAATTTCCTCCCAACCAATGTTTTGTTTATTCATCTTAACTACGCCACTACCACATTATCTCATTCATCTGCGGTGTTTCATTCATCCTGTTTTGTTGATAAAGGGGAAACCCTAAACGTTCATTTGATCTGTTTTGTAATTAAATTGAAGATTACATTCATTGTCACATTATCATTTATTTCTTCGAGCTTCGAGCAGCAACATTTACATTAAGTGAATACATTATTTCGAATGCAACGATTTGCGTAAAAACGCCAAACTGACAACTTTTTACAGTGTCGAAATTGGTTATTTTTGAGAGTGTCAGTGTCGTCGGTACGTATTTTATCATATCTGTTTGAATCAATAAACTTTCAAACTGACTTCAGATTATAAAAGGAAATCAAGTTATCTGTTTATCTCTCTGTAAAAATTACATTTCTGATTTTCAAATCTTTCAGTAGAGTTGTGTGCAGTACAATTTTTTTTTATTGACTCAAATAAGGACACTTTTCTCCACAAGGCTATATTTTTTAAAGAAAGGATTCGTGGAATATATTAATATAGGTGAACTCCTCTGATCGTATTTGTCCAATCGTCTGCTGAACAATGATTTGAAATTGTAAAATTTACAGTGAAGATGTGTTGCCAGAATCATTTCCGGGCACCTCATCTCGATCTCGGTTAATAATTTCTACACAATAGTGTGATAATTAAAATAGATAAATACCTGCTTGTAATTGTCTTTATTTTCCTGCAAATATTGCGGGTTCTTCACTAGCTTCTTGGAGAAATGCAATATTACAACTCATTCCCAAGGGATACAAGCCACGTTTATTTGACAAATAGTGACAGTTCCTTAAGTTACATCCCTTCATCAGTTCCCATTTGCATCTCTCCTTAGACCTCATACCTTATATTTTTATAATGTTATGACCTCTACGAATCACCATCGATCTAAAATGAGACTGATCAGTGACCTGATTGGTTGAACGCCATACATGCATACGGAAATAGAAAGGATTAATCATATATCATAAAGAGAGAATTTTAGTAGAGTCACCGCTTAGTAAAAAAAAATCGAGTTGATTCACATTCGTGTAAATGTTTATTTTTCTTCACAGTTGGTGAAATTGATATCTTTGAAAACATTTGGTCGATTGGAATTCCAATTCGACCAATTGTTGGTCAACCACAGGTCACTAAAATTCAAATAGAGTCAACTACATTTAACAACAACTCGTAAATTATCGATATTTCATAACATCTTTAAGAAAATAAAAACTTTATTATACGTCAAATGATCACGTGTATACTTTTGTTAATATCACCTTGGAGTTATTGCCCTTGATTTGATTTTAGAGGAATAAATACATTCCTCTTTTTAAAATGGCATGCAAACAGCACTTTATTTTATACTACTCAAAAATAAATTTTACTCTTTTGGATGTCAGCAACACTCGTATAAAGTTACAAGCAAATCAAACAATATTTAATTGAGTTATCGCCCATTATGGTAGAGTCACTGAACAGTTCAAAAACTCGACTCGTTTCACACTCGTGTGAAAGTTTGTTTTTCTTCAAATTTAGTCAAATCGATATCCCTGAAAAAATGTTGGTCAATTGGAAATTCAATTCGACCACTTGAAGTTCATTCAGAGGTCACTCACGTTCAAGGACAGCTACGCTGAATAATTAATTACTTCTACACTTTTGATAATATTGAATCTTATAGAAAAAGAAAAGAAATTTTTATTTTTGTTTGATCAATTTACAGATACAGTTTTGGGGAAATTCCTTTAAAGTTTTATAAGCTATTGCCCTTGATATGATTTAAAGACTGTCTTGCTTATCACGCTTTATTTAATGCAAATCAAAGAATAAAATTTTCTTATTTGGATGTCAATCACAAACGTGTAAAGTAATAAGTAAAGCTAACAATATTTGACAGACTTATCATCCTTTAAACATTTATACTACAGATCGAGTAATGGCCCATTGAGAACAGCCATATCAAAAAGAAAAAAAGGTTTTAAAAGACCCCAATGTAACTATAAGTAGAACATTTCAAGCAACAAGCAGATTTTCTTTGGGAAAACGTATAATATTTTGGATAACCTGAAAGAATTATTGAGGTATGAATCATCAACCTTTCCATCTGTTTTGTCATGTTGACGCTGACCCAATGGACTTACATAGTCGGACCTCCTGAAATGGATAGTGGATTAGAGTCAGGGTCTCCAATACAACATCTCTTTACTTTATTGTGTATCAGAAAAAAGCAGCTAAGGAAACATATTTGACAAATGTTTTGAGGAAAAGTGATTTACCAATAACATGACATGACTGAATCGAGCACCAAGAGTAGATGTTGATTGGGACCGTTATATCCCACTGTCTCTAAAAGAAAGCAGGAAAAGAAAAACGAGGTAATAGCAGTCGACAACGTGTTATTGATTTGGTCAAAATTTCAGGGGACTGGGAAATTCTTTTTTATGAATGGATAAAAAAGATAACGCTTCAAATACCTGTCGTGAGAGGATGTGAGTAAAGAGCCTTCTCCAAGGATTCAACTATGCGCCGAGCGAGGCTCGAACCCAGGACCTTCCGATCCGAAATCGAGTGTCATACAACTAGACCACATGGCGCACTTGGCACTGTTGTTCCCTTGTAGGTGTTTTGAGATCTTAGAAGTGCTGTATAAGATTGGGATCTGGATTTAAACCTGGTCACTCGAGCACCAAGGTCTTATTACCAGCTAGTCGAGGTTGCACAGATGGCCTGCTACCTCAAATACTGTTCGTTTAGCATGAATATGCCCAAGTAAACGAGCTCTCTCTCTATCTCTCTCTCTCTCTCTCTCTCTCTCTCTCTCTCTCTCTCTCTCTCTCTTCAATGCTAAGTTTCGGTATGTTTTAGAGAGTAACATAATTGAAAAAAAATAATTACAAAATGATTTCACAAAGATAATGTTTTTTTTCTTTAAATCAGCAGATAACTTGTAAACAGTAAGATACAACTTGGCGATTTCTATCAGGGTACATTCAGGCGAAACGGTTCTTTTGAAAATATCAAAACATGCGTTTTCACGATTGTCCCAGTAACATTCTTTATAATACATTCTTTGGGTCATTTCCTAAGTCAAAATATCAAGTAAAATTACACAAAACGTTCGCCATCCACGGAATTATTGACAAATTACTATAGATATATTGTTGTACTTTAAAAAACACTCTTGACTTTCACACAACGTTAAGCAATAGTGGTTGTCGTATCAATTTTGCACGTGTATCATATATATATATATATATATATATATATATATATATATATATATATATATATATATATATATATACATATATCAACTTATTTGGAGGTGATACTCTCCAGAGATGACCACCTCTCATGGTGTCAAATTCACCCCCCCCCCCCCCCCACTAGAACTCACCTCATATAGTCTCCAGCTTTATCTCCACTGTTGCCCTACTCCCATAGTCTCTGGTTAACTCCCCTTAGTGTCAACCTCATACACTTCTGGGTTCAGTCCCGATTGTTGTCCACTTCCCATATTATATGCTTCACTCCCCATCGGTGCCCACTTTCCATAGTCTCTGGTTCACTCTTCACTGGTGATATCTCACATTGTCTCTGGTTTAATCCCCACTGGTGCCCGCCTCACGTAGTTCTTGGATCAAAGCTGTCATTAAGATAGCGTGAAATAAAAATCTATTATACAAGCAGCATGCGGGCATCAGCATATTTAATCCATCACGGAGGAAACATCTATCTACCTAATTAAATTGCTTACCATATTCCCGAATTGCAGAAAGAAGAGTAATGATGTCAGCCAACATGAACGAATTTCTAAAGCGGAAAGCCAGTGGATACAAACAAGGAGAACTAGGACAATAGTGCATGCCAATATGATATCGGGCACCTAAAAACATAAACTAATGTCATGGATAATATAAATATGGATTTATATATATATATATATATATATTATATATATATATATATATATATATATATATATATATATATATATATATATATATAGGATTCAATAGTTTGATGTCACGTCAGCCCAGCAACCAGCGGCTTGGTTCTAAACAAAGTTAATCAAGTCGGTTCTCTATATTGTTCATGCTAGCTAGAACTTTTTCACATGTCATGTGATCAGGCAGAATGTATATAAAAAAATTAAATTATTTTTCTCCTCTGGTTACAGTTTTAACTCGTCGGAGAAGTATTTCATAAGGGCGGTGATACAGATAATGACGTCAGCCATTGTTCCCATAGTTTAGAACCAGTTATTATGCGTCATTACGAGGGAAGTGATGCCACGACTGTTGAATCCTATTAAGAGATGAATTTCAATGCTTCAACAGAAATTCAAAATTTCAACCCTGCAATTCAAGCACGACTAACTTAATTACCACTATCTCAATCCTTTGCCCTTGAATTCTAAATCTTTTTATGCCTTGGGAATCTATTGACATTAATCATCAATGAATGTTGAACATTTAAAATATCAACCCCCCGCCCCTTCGCTTTCTCCCTTCCTCTGTATCTCATCTATATTTTCCTTATTCCTCAGCGTATATCATGTTTTGAATTTTCTCCATCGCCGTACACGATTTTATTTTTACTTTCTTTCCATCATCATTCTCTCCACGGATGATTTTGGTATCAACGCCTCTGTCTCTCACTCTCTCTCTCTCTCTCTCTCTCTCTCTCTCTCTCTCTCTCTCTCTCTCTTTCTTTCTGCCTATCTATCAATCAATATATCTAACTATATATTCATTTATTTATTTATTTTTTCATATGTCTGTCTGTCTATCTATATATCTATCTATCTATCCATCCATCCATCTATCTGTCTTTCAATTTATCTCTCTTTTTAATCTTTTTGAATCCCTCTCTCTCTCTCTCTCTCTCTCTCTCTCTCTCTCTCTCTCTCTCTCTCTCTCTCTCTTTCTTTCTGTGTGTGTGTGTGTGTGTGTGTGTGTGTGTGTATGTGTGTGTTGTGTTTTTTCCCTGCGATATATCCGAGGCTACCTTGGATATCTCCCTTGAGACCAAAGATTCCATTGTTATTGAATATATAAATAGGGAATCAACTTTATAAAAACGATAGACGGAATGCACATTTATTGTCTTTGCACGAAACGCCCACTTTCATCCCAGTATTCGCTCCGTCAGACAGCGTTCCGATATACATTCACAATAAGCAGATGAAAATCCACTGCTGTCACTTGTAACTGCACTCTATTTGTCATGGTCTCAAGTGAGTAAAGAGCTACTCGACTATGCATAAAGATATGTAGAATAAGACTCCAGAATGTACTAGTTACTTTAAATGAAAACAATTAACGATTTGTTTAAGATGAAATAAAAAGAAAGATGAAATTTAATTAAATGTGATAAATAGTGATTGTGGCAGTTACAAATAGAAATGTGAATATATTACGTAACTTATGATGATATAATATCAGGTTTGTAAGGTTACGTTTCCAGGCAGTTGAAAGGGATGGATTATCTATTCCTCCGACGGCGGGCTCAGGTTTGTAAGGTTCCACTTCCAGGCAGTTGGGAAGGGATGAATCATCTATATCTTCGACAACGGGCTCGGGTTTGATCCTTGATGTGCAGAAGACTGCACTGTCAAAGGTAAAAGCTCCGGCGTCTTGATGGTGGAGATAAAATATCCACAAGGTACCAAAAGATAAAAATCTTCAAATATATCAATGTATGAGGAATGGAGCAGCTGCCGTCCGGCATAGATTGTAGAGAGAAGTGAGTCTAGAATGTTAGACCTATCAGCTTTTATAATAAGTGGCCACGTGACAGAATGTAGAACGAAAAGTATTCACTAATTAGAAATTAATTCGAGGGAAGGTTATTAAAGGAAAGATGATCTAATATTAGGAGGTAACGTTTTTCTAAGCCTACCGAAATATAACTGGAGTGAGATGAATTCAGTTCTTATTAAAATAAAAATTTAATAATATAATTGTGAACAATCTTTACTGTGACACCCCCCACCCACGTTTAAAATGTACTCTTTAAACATTATTGGAAAGATATATTTTACAAACGGAAGTAAATTTACTATCATGATACTATAGCGTTAATCCATTGTTATGATTTGTGCTACAATTTAATTCATGGAAATGTTTATGATAACGTAGGTATAATTAATGGGTGACGATAACAATGAAAGATTGTGATTACAAATCATTGTGATGAACAACATAATGGCAATGTGATTACAATCATTGTGATAAACAATGTGGTGGCAATGTGATTACAAATCAGTGTGATAAACAATATTGATGGCAATCAAGAATGATTTAAGATTTAAGTCGATGATATGAAAGTAATTTACTGAATGAAATGAATGAAAATGTAAATGAAATATTGACATTTCAACTATCAATCATTAATAATTGAAAATTCATAACAACTATAGATAAAGAGAAGATTTCCCAAATCATGAATGGGTATGGTATTATAATTATATATATATATATCAAAACAATACTCAAAGTTACATCAAGTTGGGACATCATGTTTACAAATAAAATTATCGAAATTGTGCGTTCTGATTTGGCATAATTTGCGAGGTAACTAACAGTATGCGTAAGAGGTAGCTGGGTTAAGTTATACCCTTCTCATGTGTTTACACTAATCGAAAAAGTAGGTCTGCGTGAATATTCTCACAGCCTGGTGGTATATGAGAGATACTGAAGGTATAATTTTGCAAAAATAAACTCCACCTCAGTACTCTACTATTATTCATTTTGTTATTTCTTATGTACGTGAGTGGTTTATGGTCCTTTTCGACCACAAACTCTTTTAGCAGTAGATATCTGCTGAATGTCTTTCAAGCAAAGAAGATGGCCAGTCCTTCACGCTCTATTACAGAGTATCGTGATTCTTTGTCCAATAATTTTCTTCTTGCATATAAGCAAGGCATTCGAGTTCCCTCATGCTCCTGTACTAGTACACCTGCAATGCCCTTATCATACGCGTCAGTTCTTACAACAAATCCTTTTGACATGTCGGGTGATTTAAGAATTGGTTCTGAACAGAGTGATGCCTTTAATTGATTAAAGCTATTCTGATACGCTTCTGTCCAAACAATTTTGTTCGGTGACCTTTTCTTTGTCAGATTTGTTAGTGGTGTCGCGATGTGCGCGAAGTTGTAAATGTATTTCCTGTAAAAATTTAGGAGCCTAAGTACTTTGTGTACTTCTTTTTTTGTCTTAGGTGGTTGCAATTGTGCGATATTTGTTTGTTTTTCTGTCTCGGGTGTCTGTGTCCCATGACCAACGGTATGGTTAATCCTGCAATTGCAGCTTCGATATTAGTAAACATAAGTTGCGACACTGTGTCTGTATCGAAATATTTTTTTAGCATATTTGCATGGAATGTCTTTGTTGAGTTGTTAATTTTAATCTCGTAATTAACATTAGATTTTACTGCTATTATTTTGAATGGTCTTTTCCATGTGGCTAAAAGTTTACTCGAGCTATCGGGTAAGAGTATTAGTACTTTGTCACCAATCTCAAATTTTCTTGATTTGCTTTTGCGATCAGAGTATTCCTTGTATTTCTCCGCTTTCTTACTGACGGATTCCTGTGCTAGTTTACACGTGTCCTCTATCTGTCTTTCAGGTTTCTCACATATTCGTAAGCAAACATAATTTCTTTACTGTCGTCCTCATTCCCTTTACAAATATCAGCTACTACGTTGATCGGGCCGCGAGGTGATCGTCCATACATCAACTCAAATGGGGAGTAGCCTGTCGATTCCCGGGGTATTTCTCTATATGCAAATAGGATTGCTGGTAGGTATCTGTCCCAATCCTCTGGTTTTTCTGCTGACACTTTTCTTAACATATTCTTCAGAGTGTCATTAAATCTTTCACAAAGACCATTTGCTTGGGGGTGGTAGGGAGTTGTGAATGAGTGTTGGATTCCCATGAGTTTCATGGTTTCATGCATCATATGTGATGTAAATTGGAGTCCATTGTCCGACAGTATCTCATTTGGTATGCCTGTTCTAGAAAAAAATGTCATTAATGCTTCAGCTATGTGATCGGATGTAGTTGATTTCAGTGCTATCGCTTCTGGCCACCTGGTTGCGTAATCGACTAGTGTTAGTATGTGCGTATGGTTTCTATCTGATTTTGTTAAGGGGGTTATAATGTTAATTGCAACTTTTTGAAAACTTTTTCAATAACTGGAGTTGTCTCTAATGGCAATCTCGGTATTCTGCCTTTTGTGACTCTTCTTTGGCATGTGTCACACGATTTCACATATTCTCGGACGTCTTTAGTAATTCCAGGCGATGTGAAATTCTCGGATATTCTCTTCAATGTGGAAGAGCTCCCAAGATGTCCAGAAGTTATTGAATCGTGCGCTATTCCAAGGATATTGTTTCTGTAAATACTCGGCCTGACCAGTTGTTTAGCCATTTTGTTTCTTTTCATATGTAACCTGAACAGAATATATTTTTCAATAATGTATTCCACTTTTGATTTCGTCCCTTTGTTTGCGATATCGAAATATGATTTTAAAGTCGGGTCCTTTTTCTGTTCTTCAATGAACGTGTTCCTGTCAAATTGTTGTGGTTCAAGAGAAATAGTCATTGGCTTCTCCGTTGTCTTAGTCATATTTCTTGTTTCTGCTAGACAAGCTGTTTCTTGAGTCAATGACCATTCTGTCACATCTGTTGGATTTTCTATAAGACCTTTTATATTGCCAACAATAACATCAGCGACGGGATTGGGAAGTATACAGCATTCCACTATTCCTGTATAGTATGGGGTTTCTATGTACACATTAGCTGTTTCAAAGGTTTAGACTGTGCCGCTGGATGTGATGCATTGTACAGTTTTTCCAGTTTTGTCTTCGTCGTTGACAAAAGATGCTTTTATTCCTACTGTACTGCATCCTGTGTCTCTCAATATTTTGCAATCACTTCCAGTAGCTTTGCCTTCACAAAAAATAACGATCATGACTTGTGAGTTTGTGTTAAAAGTGAAATACCTTTCACGCAATACACATTTATATTTTCTCCTGACATTACTTGTGTCTGATTATTTACACTGGTTTGGAGTGATGCATTTGCAGTTTCTTTTGGATATCCCACGATTTTGTAACATTTGTCTGCTGTGTGGCCTTTCATTCCACAATATTTAGATTTAATTATAGGTTTGCTGGTTTTCTTATACTCGGTATCATTGTCAGTGCTCTTTCTTGTTTTGTTTTGATAGGATCGGGTATGGTCTCTATTGAACTGTTTGTTCCATGGTTTGTTACTATGGTCATCTTGTTTCACTTGCGTGTTCCGAGTGATTGATCTCCTCGTTCTATCTGAGTACTTAACTTTACGTGTACATGGACTCTGAGCATCGGCAGCGTAGTATGGTTCCTTCCATGTTCTGCTAAGGGGTGTCAAGGGATGTGCGCTGTAAAAGTTTTCTGCGTAGATTTTTAATTTGTCCAAGTTTTCTGGCTTTCTTTCTTTAAAGAATGCGACTAAATCTGGGTTGCAAGCTTGATAGATTCGATTCTTCAGCGTTAGATAGTAAAGGCCTGCAAAGTAGTCTTGTTTTACGTTTGCCAACTCAAGCCATCGATTTAAAAATTCAGTAATTCGGTTCACGAATGTATTAAAGTCTTCTATACTTTCAGGATTTGCAGTGTGAAACCTTTCCTAGTAGCCATCTTCCGTTAATCTAAATCTTTTCAGGAGAGCGTCTTTAAATCTACCATTGTCATCTGCATCGTCAGTTGTTAAGGTATAGAAAACTTTCAGCGGTTCTCCAGACACGCAGTTAATCAAGGCTGTGGCCCATTTGCTTTCCGGCCAACGATAACCTTTAGCCTGGACTTCGAATCGGTGTAGGAAGGATTCTAGACAGTCTGAGCGTTCATCGTAGGTTGGCATGCGCGGGAGTTTCATGAGGAATTCATCACCATTATTATGTTTTCTCTCATCACCGGTTTTTGTTTTTTCAATTTCCAGCATCATTTGGGTCCTTTTGGTTTCTTCTTCTGCTAAAGCTTTCTGTCCTTTTACTTCCCTTTCTTGGGCTCTTTATTCTCGTTCTTCTCTACGTAATCTTTCTTCATGTTATTTTTCTTCTCTACGTAATCTGTCTTCATTTTCTTCTCTACGAATTCTGTCTTTATTGTCTTCTCTACGAATTATTTCTACATGTTCTTCTCTACGAATTCTTTCTTCGTGTTATTCTCTACGACTTGTTTCTTCTTTTTCTTCTTTTATTTTCTCTTCGCACCATGAAAATATTCTTTCCTGGGCTATTTCCAAGTCCTTTGCGAGACTTAAGTATCTTTTATATGCTTCCATGTTGCAATAAATTAGTTACGATATTATATATATATTATGCTGCGTTAGACCTTAAAGTTATCTAAAGGGCCTTTGATTCATGAAGTACAGGGTTTTTGCTACACATATAGCAACATGAATGGACTATTATGTCACTTTTATTTTGAGAAAAAAAATTGGCACCTTTTGACCTTGGCTCATATATATATATATATATATATATATATATATATATATTATATATATATATATATATATATATATATTGACAGGATACTGTTACTGACTTTTATTTATTTACAGTTACTGGAATGAACTGTTCTATTTTTAGAAATCTCTCGCTCTCTCTCTCTCTCTCTCTCTCTCTCTCTCTCTCTATTTCTCTCTCTCTCTCTCTCTCTCTCTCTCTCTCTCTTATTTCAACTTATTATGTGTGTTGAATGTGATGCCTTTTATCGTTATATCTTATAAAGCAATTTGTCAGTACAATGCGGAGTTATTATGACTTGTGTCGATAACAATGTGTCATTCGCGTGTACTCTAAACTATGTTACTACGAAAAATTTATCACCAATGTGTGTGACTCGTCGTTAGTTTGTGTACAATTATTCGCAATGACGCTAATATACTAGAGTGCGATAACAATAATAGGATGGCAAAACAATCCCAAGTTATCTATCACTAAATATAACACGACGGCTCGTAGACTCCTCTTTTTTTTTTAAAGACTCTTCAGAACATAAAAATGTAAAAGTAATATGTCAAAAAATGTATTTAAAACAAATCACTATGCAAAACAAATCGCGATGTCTATAGTTACTATTTGATGCCCAACTCATGTAAAAGAGAATAATGAAGGATATATTTACCAACTCAGTTCGTGGCTGGGACCTCTCTCTTGTTCAATGGTTGTTCAACAATTGTAAATAGGCATTGAATAGTGTTTAAAAGTGATGTCTGAAATACAAAACAATAAAATATCGGTAAGTTTTACAATAGTTACAAAATGTGTTCACAACACTGAGTGAATGGATGATAGATGAATGAATCGTTATGGAATGTAAATATATTGAAAACAGTTCATGAATGAGGCAAACAACAAAATGAAATGAGTGATATAATAACAAAGTGGACAAGGAATGAATTAATTAATGAATAACTGAGTGAAGAGATGAATGAATGAATGTATAAATGTATGAATGAACAAATGAATGGAGGAATAATTGTATGAATGATTGGATAAATGAGTGAATAAACGAATGAACGGATGAATGAATGAACGAACAATGACTGAATAAATAATTTATAAATAGGTGAATGAACAGGTGAATGGATGATTATATAAATGATTAATGAAGGAATGAATGAGTAAAATGCTATTTAAAGTAAATGAAAGAATGAATGGATAAATTGCTATTCCATTTAAATGAAGAAATGAGAAAAAAAAAGTTAATCCTGTAAATAGGGAGTACGATTATAATATGATCAAGTGGGGAAATTAAGAGTTTTATAATTTAAACACTAGGGTTTGCTTGAAATAGATAAATGTAACTAAATAAATTCAATTCTTTTTATGTGTCCCCTCCAAAATGTCATGGCCTCAAGTGAGTAAAGAGCTACTCGACTATGCATAAAGATATGTAGAATAAGGCCCCAGAATTTACTAGTTACTTTAAATGAAAAACAATTAACGATTTGTTTAAGATGAAATAAAAAGAAAGATGAAATTTAATTAAATGAGATGAATAGTGATTGTGGCAGTTACAAATAGAAATGTGAAGATATTACGTAACTTATGATGGTATAATATCAGGTTTGTAAGGTTACGTTTCCAGGCAGTTGAAAGGGATGGATTATCTATTCCTCCGACGGCGGGCTCAGGTTTGTAAGGTTCCACTTCCAGGCAGTTGGGAAGGGATGAATCATATATATCTTCGACAGCGGGCTCAGGTTTGATCCTTGATGTGCAGAAGACTGCACTGTCAAAGGTAAAAGCTCCGGCGTCTTGATGGCGGAGATAAAATATCCACAAGGTACCAAAAGATAAAAATCTTCAAATATATCAATGTATGAGGAATGGAGCAGCTGGCCGACGGCATAGATGTAGAGAGAAGTGAGTCTAGAATGTTAGACCTATCAGCTTTTATAATAAGTGGCTACGTGACAGAATGTAGAACGAAAAGTATTCACTAATTAGAAATTTATTCGAGGGAAGGCTATTAAAGGAAAGATGATCTAATATTAGAAGGTAAAGTTTTTCTAAGCCTTCCGAAATATAACTGGAGTGAGATGAATTCAGTTCTTATTAAAATAAAAAATTAATAAGATAATTGTGAACAATCTTTAATGTGACACTATTAAATCCAAAAAAAGAAGAAAAAGAAGCAGACTAAATATTATAAAATTGCGGAAGTGCGCAATATATAAATTATTTTAGCTAGACTCTAGATCTATATTTTATCCCTTTTTATTTCTTTATACCAATCTCGTGATAAAGGACAAAGACATAAATCTATATTATTTGACTTTTTTCTAACAACAGCGCTCTTGTATCCCTACATTGGGAACGCGCGTTGGAAACTAAGTTGAAATTTTAAACACAGGAATTGAAGAATACTCATATTATACAATCAACAATATATACATGTTTACACCCATGGGTGTTTAACCGATATAGAATTATTTGATCTCAGGAATTTTCCTTGTGGAAATGATGTTATTACACGTCAAAATCTACTTATTTTGAAACGGATGCTTTGGGCAGAAAAAATATGTCTCGAATCCCTGCCTTTATTATTATAAAGGATATGTATAACACTTTTGCTATAATCTATGCCATCGTAAAATTGGGTTTCCCCAAGACGAAAAGGGTATAACAATATACGATTCTTATATCTTGCTTTTTGGAATTCCGGGCGTTTTCACAATCGTTGCACGAGCTTGCGAGTGGGCATTGAGAACAATGGGCAAATTCAAAAACAGTGTAAGAAATTTTTTCTTTTTATTCTAGCCCTCAATCGATTCTGATTTCGTCATCTCTGAATAAAAGACAATTCTATAAATACTTCAACGATACCTCTGTTTTAAAATATAATTTTACTAAAATTTAACGTTTAATTTAATCTGCCGTCAAAATGGTTAATGTAAACGTGAAATCATTATGCGGTTCTTTAGGACGAGAGTAGAATAGATAGAACATTATTAATGAGTGTCTTTTATAACGGTTTCTATTTCATGAGTTATATCAAAATCTGTATTGATGCGAGGTTTAACGAGAATCAATACAATGTTTTAATAGTAACGAGTGAATTGAAAAAAAACTTTAATAACAGACATGAATTTTTTTCTTCTGCTTTATTCCATATCACACGCTATTTCAAGCTGGAAATTGTAGGTAAAGAATGATGACATTTTATGTTGTCACCATTATTGACATTCATAGACGCTTTGCGAGAAAATAAAAATTCTGCAAAGTAGTCTAATACAATCAAACCTTCATCAAAATGGTTAAATAAACAATGGCAATTAAAAAAAATATTGTTTTTAATTAACAGACAAAACTAAATAAAACAACAACAAAACATAGTTGCAAAAAAAAAATATCAATAATAGATATCTTACATCTAAAAGAAATATAGGAAAAATCTGCAAATGAGTTTAACCATTGATTCTCAAGTGACAAGCCAGAGGTCACTAGGCTAAGGGAACTCATGAGCAGTTCTGCACACATTTTGTTTATAAATATTGCTTCCGATTTAAGCTGAACGTATTCGGCTTGTATTGAATAATGCGTTTAATTATTGCTTTAGTCCTTTCATTCAATCATATGTTAAAACTTTTTGTTAATTTTCCTCTTATTCAGTTTACTGTAACCTAACATTGTTTGCAATGACGTTAACGGTTGATTTTGAAGAACGTCAGGTAAGAGATCTTGTTCCTGTATTCTCGTCCTTGACAGTTTGAATTGAGATCTCGACTCAAAAGGGCCATCCGTGAATAGAAATTGGGTTTAACCTTTGTGCACTTACTAATAGTCAGCTTCCGGTATAGTCAGCTGATTTAGAATGGGTCGAATTCTCAGCCTTCTCGATCTCGATCCATTTTCGATTTTACTTTTTGGATCGCAAAGCTTGGATTTTATTTTGGTTGCAACGGTGTCTTTATTCTCTTTGGACTATTTACGGTGACATATTATACATATATTTCTACTTCATGTTGGATTACCCTTAATTAATTGTGTTTATTTCATACTATTTTTACCTTTTACAAGTAATGTCATACTCTGGCTCTTTTATTATCATTTGTCATTTTGCTGCCTTGTTTAATTTGTAAGAAGCTTAGCCCTCTCGGGGAAGGTCTTTATTTGCCATTCTTTCACGTTTATTCGCTGTAATGACTCCCTCTCTCAGTGATTCCCCATGACCAGGCGATCTTCTGGGGGACACGCGGGATGGGGACTTCATAACCTTACGCCATTCATCACGGTCTCTGACCTTTTCCAGAAGGCAATTAAGATTCAGGTCTGTCCACGTTTTGATGTTGTCTTGCCATAGTATTTTCTGTCTTTATCTCCTCCCATGTCTCTCTACAGTGCCCTGCATGACAGTCGTGCACTGATTATCATGGCCGACAGTGTTTCCGAAATTATGACAATTTCCTTCATTTGACTATTGACAACTCTGGTTCCTGTCCTCTTGCTCGATCCTCTAGATCTTCTAAAATATCCTTATTAATTTTGTGCTCAAAATATGGAACTCTCTGGATTTTACGATACCACTTATTTTGAAAAGCACAGATTCGCTTTTCTAGATCTGCTGTGATAGTCCATGTTTAACAACAAGATGGATAGTACCAGCGATCTGTATAATTTTAGCTTAACTCCGAAATCGATGTTGTTTTTCCATGTGATGTTAAGTCTTGTCATGGCTGCTGTTGCCGTTCCAATTCTAGCTTTAACCTCTGTTGTGCTAGTCCCATCTTCGGTGAGCAACATTTTCAAGTATTTAAAGGTTTTCATCTTTGACATTGATTCTCGTCTGAGTGTTGTCTCGGCTGTTCGTTAGAATTAGCAACTTTTTGGAATTGATCTTTATCTCGTATATACAACATGTTTCGGTGACTGAAATTCGTGTCAATGTCATCTGAAAATCGAAGGTTGCAGAGAACTCTGCCCCCCTATTTGTATCAATATTGCACAGTATTGTGCTCTAATGGTTTTCGAGAGTTTCCAACATTATTTTTTCCAAACATAGGTTGAAAAGGATAAGTGAATGAATGGAGCCCTGTCTGACACCAACTGTAGTTTTGAATGGATCTCCTATCTCATTGTTAAATAGTACGGCGTCGACAAAAGTTAAAAAAATATATTTAAAATTGAGCTTTAACATAGCGAAATATCCACTAAACGTGTTCAAAGCGCTTTACCAACAGCATGGAGAAGGAGACATGACACCCGTTAGGCGATATTACAATTTTTTCCGACATAGACAACGCTGTTAATGGCCATGTACTCATTTTACACATGAGTACGATGAGAGAATGAGAGTACAGAGCCTTTTCAAATGACTCACCTATGTGCCGAGCAAGGTTAGAACTCAGGACCTTCCGATCTGAAAGCGAGTGTCATACCACTAGATCACATAGCCGCACTAAATATAAGACAATAAACCGTTAACCGGATACGTTGTTTTTACAGGAAAATTGTCAATTATATAAACCTGAATGTGTTCGACGTGCTTAAAGAAATATTCAAATTATGGTGAGTTGTGTGCAAACATCGTTTGAGTTTCCCAATAACGGAAGGTAAATATAAGAACGTTGTTGTAATTTTATATGGCTTGGTTTTTAAAAAAATTTATACCGCTTTTCGAGAGGGAGCGCTGCCCTGTATTGTTAAAATAATTGCAATGATCAACACGTTTGACAAATCCCAATGGAATAGATTCGAGTTGTAGGGAGGTGATGTAACCACTGAGATCAAAACCTTCTTTGCATTTTATTGGCCCCGAGGGTGTTTGGAATAATTAAAGAACTCAGACAAACAAAGTGATGTCGGTTCAAACTCGTTGGCTCTTGATATGATTACCTATATGACTAATTCTAGAAAAACAATGATTACATTAAAAAAGAATGAATAACGAAATTGTTAATTCATTTATGCATGATCGTTTTACGTGTCTTTTTTTTACCATTATACCATTATCAATCAATTCTAGCATGTTTAGAGGACAATCTCAAGAGTTATTGCTAATAATGAGCCAGACAAGGTAACACATTGAGGAGATTTTAGGAGGTCTGTGGTTCGATTCCCAATGAGGGTAGGTTGATTTTGGGGACGGTTTTTTTCTTGCATTCTCCCTGCTTAGTCTATTACTGTTGCATATACACTTTTTCATTTGAAGTATAATAGCTACTGGTCACAATGTAAAGGACGTTTTGTCAGCACCCAAAAGACAAGTGCGATATTCTTTGTGGCCTGAGCGAGGAAAGATGGAATCGGAGATGATTCAAAGTGTCCCTTCTGATCTAGTTCTAAATTAAAGTAATTCCAATTAATTACAATTTTACAATTCAAGTCGTCGCAGCTTTTCCAAGTGACTCGACCTTAACCAGTTACTGTCGTAGTCTAAAAAGACGTATTAAAAGAAAAGATGGCCATAAAAATGGTCCTACAAAAAACAAGTGATGTAAATTACCTTCATATTCGAAAAAAATACCTCAAACCTTGGACCCCACATCTTGAAAAATTGAGAGTGTTTACCAAGATAATGGTCATTGAAATCGATTGATATTTGATGGAAGAGTTTTCTGGCCATCTTTTTAGAAAACGCGTCCTTCCAGAGTACATCAGTTAACTGTTTAACCTGTATTGATTATGTAGATGAAAATATTGCATTTTGATAGGCTTCTACTCGATGTTGAATGTGCTTATTTTATTACGACTTGCCTGTTCTGGATCTTTGGGGCTATCCCTGCCTTCTGACTAGAAGTTATTGGAAATCGATTAATCTTTTTGGGGTAAACGAAAAACAAATTTCAAGTAAATAATAAGCCTCAATAACTTTTTAAATGAATAATGCTGTTGACATTTAGGTTAAAACAAATCAATTAACGTGCAGGAATGCATAAACAAAGAGATTGTGGATTTTTAAAGCAGATCATCAGACAAAGACTCAAATTATCAATTTGAAAAGTGAATGTCAAAAAGTGAATCTAAACTTGAAATTATCAAAAGACACATATGTTTTGGCTTCATATAAGTGAGTGATCCCATTTATATTTTTATATATTCCTATAGAACAGTAAAGTTTGCTGCCCCAAACGTAAACAAAGGTCGAGAAGCACATGGCAAACCACATGTTCCTGTCTTGACAGCTCACGTTCCAATGTAAATAATAGAAAGAAAATAACCTTTAAAATTTGGCTGTTAGGTGGCAAAAGAAACACATATTCATAAATACTCGATCATGCATCAAATAATGTCTAGATATGGATATTTTATGGAACAAAAGGTAAAATTTATCAAAAGTTACGTCTATCTATTTTTAGACCAGAGCAAATTATTGCGCTGGTATGAACAAAACGAGAATTATTCGGAGCCTGATTTTCATAATAATTTAGTCTTATATTATTATTTCTGCAACTGTTAGATTTTATGTAAACATATTTTCAATACTGAAAGTGTATTGCCTACAACTCAAACTACAAAATTGGGAGACCTATATTGTGCGTAAATTATTCCGGTCCCTAACGGAAATCACTAGCAACTTGTTATTGTTTACGTTTGGGGCAGCAAACTT